>NC_061109.1:64090028-64105028 GCF_015104395.2 Macrobrachium nipponense
GCCCGTTATTTTTGCATAGTTCGGGTTTCAACGATTTCAATTTTGGGGACCAAAGCCCCCGGGAATCCTTTGATGTCGAGTTCATATTCCTCGACGTCCACGTCCGAGAGAAAAGACAATTTATCTCGAAGGAAAACTCGCCCATCTGTAAAAAAAAAAAAAAAAAAAAAAAGAAGGAGGTTCTCGTAAACTTTATCAACTTCAAGATTCGCTTATTGGAACTCGCGGATGTTTCATCTATTGATTCTGTCTGCCTGTCTATCTGTCTACCTCTACATGTGAACAAATCCACACTAGCTTTCGATGTATAGCAATACTGGATGATCTCTCTCTCTTTCTCTCCTCCTATTCTCCCTCTTCCCCCTTACTTCTCTTCCCATTCCTCCCCAAACAATTTACTCATTTCTTCTCCTTCTTTTGTTCTTCAAGAACAAACACTTACCGGAAGCAACATGAAAGAAACATCGTTTTTAGCGAGGCTATGCCCGTGGGAGCTTCATCCAATTACCAGCGACGGGAAAAGAAGGGAGCCTTCTTTCTCTCTGGGTAAGGACGACAGAGCAACAGAATTCTCCTCTCGATCCCAAGAAGGAAATGAGAAAATTAAAGGCGAGGTAATAGGGCCAATAAAACAGAAGTTATTACGCTTGCAAAAATGAATGTTACTGTACTTGGGTAAAGGCAGTTCTTGCTTTACGTTTCTTGTTTCTTTCTGTAGAGAGTGATTGATTGAAGGAGGTAACTGGCGTCGCAGGTTCCTAGGTCACTGATGTTGACTTATTTCTAGTAAAGAACAGGTTATATTTTGGGATTTTGTCTGATTTGATTACGTATTTTATTCAAAAAATGCTCTACAATAGAGTCAGAAAGATATTAGTAATTACAGAATTGCAATTACTAATATTTGTAGAGAAATATAGATAATTCGTGGTGAAACGAGTCTCAGTAAATGCTGTACAATTATTGCATAGATAATACTGTTCGATTTGCCAAAAGCTTAATTTAATTACTTAAGGAAACTTCATGAAAATGAAAATGTACAGTTTCTTCTGCAATCTTAAAGAATAATAATCAGAATGAACAAAACCAAAACTTCTTTCAGTTTTCTTCCGAATATTGAAAAAGAAACCCACAAAATCACTGTGTAACGTGTTTACTTCCAAGTATTTACATTTAATTTTACCCTACACTCGAGTACTTTCATATAGGGCCTGAAAGTACTCGAGTGTGGAGTAAAATTAAATGTAAATACTTAGAAGTAAACACGTTACACAGTGATTTTGTGGGTTTCTTTTTCAATAATCAGAATGTTTATAGTGTAATAAGCACACAATTCTGAGTGACTAGAATAAGCAGGCTAGAATTATATTCCGATAGGAACTTGGCAATGAAACAGAATAATAAGAAAAAAAAAGTTAATAAGGACTGAGGCTAAGGCCCCACCGAATCCGGCGCGGCGCGTCGCGTGCGTCCAACACGGCTACGCGTTTTGTGCGTTTCGATCAACTGTCATAGTTCAAACACGAGTGGCCCCACACGGCGCATGAGCGTGCGTGGCGTCAGGTGCGTTACCGGACTAGACGCACAAGGAACAAAACATTTTGTTTTTAGCCGCACGTGGACGTGCGTCTCCGAGCTGGGGTCCGCATGAAGGAAGAAATTGTGGTAGACCTACAACAACCTGCATTTGAACCACCAGCCCAACTTTGAGTTATAATCAAATGTGATGATTTGTGGTTATGATAAAGGATTAAAGTATTTTTTTTATTATTCTAATGGATACATTTATGTAAATATCTTTGTTTCAGAAGTTCCTGTATCAAAGTGTTCAGTTCACACACAATTCTACGTATCTTAATTTTTGTACTAAATAAAATAAAGTGCAACTTAATTTCGAATCAGTAATCCTTCCCTCAGAGTTTTACTACAAGTTTCTTACGTTGATACGGATCTTCTGTAATTGTTATCAAATTTTGATATTCGAGATATAATGCCCTCGTGAATTAAGTCAAAGGTTTTCCGCGGCATCCGACAATATTTAAAAAAAAACTTGTCTGGACGCTATCGTAACTTATGAAAGAGTTTTGCATATTCACTCTTTCCTCATCTAAAGTTATGTCATAAGTCCAGATTTTCCTACTGTTCAACGCCTCTAATTTGGTTGACAGCACCGAGTCAGAGGAAAACCTCGCGCTCTCCCTTCATAACGGCAAGTACTGGTGAAGTTTGAATTGTCCGTCTTATAACCGTCACTCGTTTGTCTGGTTGGGCCACACTCGCAGAAGACGGAGACGCTTGTAGACGGATAGCCGTGTTGGACGCACGCGACGCGCCGCGACGGATCCGGTGGGGCCTTAGCCTGATACGAACCGGTTATCATCGTCAAAATTCTTAAGGAAAGGCCAAGTCGTCTGACTACTTTTTAGAATAATAAGTGGAGCTTAAGGTCTTAAGATCCTTCTAGCCCCCTCCCCTCTCCCCGCGGGCCAGGTGAATTCATTTAATGATGAAAAACTGCAAAATCGTTTACTGCATTCTTGATATAGCAATTGCATAATGTGATTTTAAAATGACAAAAAGTAATGTTAATTACATTTGAAATAAATAAGAATTTCTTTAAAAACCAGCTCCTATATCAGTCTCGTTCCTCGTCATAAAAATCAAGCTTTAATGAGGAAGATGTTTCATGCAAATTGCATTTCAGACGAATGAACTGGACGGTGAATATTCTGAGAAAAAATTTTGAGGATTGTCTGTTTATCCCCACACAAGGAACGACTCCACCTCCAAATGGGCACTGGAGTAAATTGGTCGCATAATTAAGAAGGGCTTGCGTGATAATCCTTCCATGCATAAGTCCGGATAATTAGCCTTAAGTAGGATTTTAAAAAGACACTTACGAAAAAGAGTTGTCCTGTAGCAACAGGTGCTAATTAGCACAAGTAAGTTTTGCCACCGAAAGCGCTCTGGGTGAGGCGCGCGCGCGCGCACACACACACATATATGTATATATTATATATATATATATATATATATATATATATATATATATATATATATATATATATATATATCTAATAAAAGGAGCCCAATAAAAAACACCAAAATGTAGAGAGAAAAGGGTGTTTTTATGGGCTCCTTTTATTAGATGGAATTCTGTTGTTACAGAAACACTTTTACCAGTCATATATATATATATATATATATATATATATATATATATATATATATAATATATATATATATATATATATATACATATATATATATATATATATATATATATATATATCTATATATATATATATATATATATATATATATATATATATATATATATTATATATATAATATATATAAATGTAATCATAGTTATCACTAATATTCATGCTATTGCTCTACCCTGTTCCTCCTGGTATTCTGAATTTAGGTAATTCCAATTAAGATCTACGTTTCTTTATCGCCATTTATTTTAGAACACGTGCATAAACTTGTTACCTTCTTCCGTCCTCCCCTCCCCCCCCTCCGCCCCCCCCTCCCCGACACCATCCCATTACGTAGTTTTCTTCCCCACTTATAATTTACTGATTAGAGGCGCTCTTTCGTTTCAACCGTGAGTAGTCTTTATTCTTTCTCTCTTACAACTTTTAGAATAATTTTGTTTTTGATATCCTTTATCTCAAAGTTCGTCTGTCTTGGATATTGTTTACCCTTTAGTTAGGGCTTTTTATGGAAGGCAAATATTGAGAATACTGAGTTATGGTTCCAGGGTAGCTCTAACTGATCCCTGATTTATTGCACCTGGTCTTGTAACAACAAACAGTAATTATAATAATTTGGGTCACCTACATTCACCACACTACGATATCCTTTATTCGTTCCATTTCTCTTTCTTTGGATCTTTAAGTATTTGGAGAGAGAGAGAGAGAGAGAGAGAGAGAGAGAGAGAGAGAGAGAGAGAGAGAGAATTTTTTCTTTTCAATTTTGTTCTTTTGGAACTTTAAGGATAGTAGCTGGAGAGAGAGAGAGAGAGATTTTTTTTTTTCAATTTAGTTTTTTTGGAACTTTAAGGATAGTATCTGGGGAGAGAGAGAGAGAGAGAGAGAGAGAGAGAGAAATTTTCTCCTTTCCATTTTTGGTTTTTTGAAACTTTAAAGATAGTGTCTTGGAGAGAGAGAGAGAGAGAGAGAGAGAGAGAGAGAGAGAGAGAGAGAGATATTGTATGTGCGCTGTAAATCTGACGGGAGTAACTAGTTTAAAAGACGAGGGACTTAAGAATGCAATTTTTACTATTATAACAGGTTAACATATCTTTTTCCACGGAAGCATCCTGAATGTTTTTTCAGTAGATGAAAACATCTCCCATAAAAGAAGAAAGAATGGAACCGCTCCCTCTCTCCAGCTCTTTCTCTAACGTCAACGTTTTTTGACTTACGAATTTTGTAGACGAGATTTTCCCTCCTGCATCGGTACGGCCACGATATCGTCTTTCAGAAATATAATTTCTCTGTTTTCGGCAAAAACATTTCCTTAGTCTTTCTTAGGTTTTATGTTCAGGTTCATATGTATATATCCTCCGCTTCGCATATGAAAATGCATTCTGTTTCTCTCGTGTTGGGTTTTTGATGCTTGGAAAATTTTGACAGATTAAATGTAGTCGGCTGTTACCGTGAAGTCAATATGATTTTCATTTTTTACGAGAAAAAACTGAAAATCATAGGATTATGTATGATGTATTCATACATAATCCTACATTTAAAGGAAGGTAATCTTAATGCTCTAATCTAACACAGGTATGATGAATATGACAGGAAAAACATAATAAATACGGTAAGGAGTAATCGATTGCCTCTGGTTAATTAGAAATATATTGTATATGTGGTGAACATTTTCAAGAGAGAGAAGAGAGAGAGAGAGAGAGAGAGAGAAAAGATATGATTAGCATTATCTATCACATAGCGAATAGTATAAAAATCGTTTACAAAAGTCTTTATATATATAGATATATATATATATATATATATATATATATATATATATATATATATATATGTATAGTGTATATATATATATATATATATATATATATATATATATTATATATATATATATATATATGTATATGTGATATATATATAGATATATATATATATATATATATATATATATATATATATATATATATATATATATATATATATATATATATATATATATATATATATATATATATATATATATATATATATATATATATATATATATATATATATATATATATAGATATATATATATATGTATATGTGTATATATATATATATATATATATATATATATATATATATATAGTATATATATATATATATATATATATATATATATATATATATGTATGATATATATATAAATATATATATATATATATATATATATATATATATATATATATATATATATATATATATATATATATATATATATATATATATATATATATATATATATATATATATATATATATATATATATATATTATGCCTAGGGTTATAATTAGTGATATATGTTCGCTGTGACCCATTAGAATGTGGAATGCCGAAGCAACGACCAAGAAAAGCTGATGAATGGTTTCTGTAGGGTGGCGTGAGATAAAACTGCATAGTTAGACAAGTCAATGTACTCAGTTCATGAACTCTTTTCAAAGTGCCTTTGGGAAACTGGTTGTAGCCAGTAATATGAGGCATTAGCGAAGTGTGCGTTCGTATGTGCGTGTGCGTCTCTTCCTTTTAAAATGTATCATACCCAAGTCTATGGGGGATTTGGCATAGAGGCGTCTTTGAGAGAAAGGCAGGATGCCGTGGAAGCTCAGCGAAAGTTTATTTAAATATTGTGTGAGAAATATTCCGGCTGCTTGGTTGAGTCTTATAATATTTTAGCCAAAGAGTGGCTTGTTGTCTATTTGACATTTTTATAAGGATATCCAATCTTTAATCTTTGTTGTTAAACTTATGTTAGTACTTACGAGTGTTTCTCATTTCTTTGAAACAGAAGGTTCGAGCAAAACTATGTGGGGACTGAGGGAGTCCTAGAAGGGAGAATAGACATTTGGTGTGACCATTACTTTATAGACATTTTACTGTTGGGGTTTTTAAGTTAGTCAGTATGACTTGGATCATTATCTTTTGATTTTAAATAAAAGTATTTTTTATAATGCAACTCTCTCATTTTGATTACCTGTTAGAGTGGAGAGAGAGAGATAGAGAGAGAAAGAGGTGAAGAGAGAGAGAGAGAGAGAAAGAAAAGTCGCGAGCCGCTGGTTGCTTGGGAGAGAGAGAGAGATTTGTGTGTGGGTTTTGCTGACGCTCGAGTTACATGTTTACCAAATAAAAACGAAGTTCATATCCTCGTTACAGGTGGTGGCAGCTTGCGAAAAGCAGTATAAAAGTTTTTTTTTTTTTTTTATGCCTGGGTACGCCAATGAAGAGATAGGTGACCAGTTAAACATGGAGGGGATTGTTAGATTTCAGTTGCTAAGTGAAAGGGGTAGAGAAATATCCATCCGTGAGGGTGTAGAGATGAGGAAAGAAATTTTATTAGTCATCAAATTTGCCCGTACCGAGAATCCTCCAGGGCCGGGCGTGAGTAACTCAGTCTGGTTTGTGTGTGAGTGATTGTCAGGTGCCTTCTCACCGAGCGTGTTTGCATTGTGCCGACGAGATTCGCGTATTTTACGCAGATTCCGGGGTGGTTTTCTCTTATTTTGAACATGTAAGTGTTACAATGAGTTTTTTTTAAGCCTGGGGGCTTTTTTGAGACTCGTTTAAGAGGTTAATCTTTTTTTTTCTTTCCCCATAGTAGCAGAAAGTGAAGGTTTTTTTTTTATTGGCGCGTGTTTATAATAGACGCATTCGTCTTTGTTTAACATGAGGGTGTATAAAGATGTTTTTTCATGCATGCGAATTGTGCTTGGATAGCATATTTCGCTTGGAGACAAAGCGCCCACCATTTTTTACGGGCTCAGCACACTTCTGCTAACTGGCGCAGGGAGGCATTGCATGGCGGGTACTGCCTGCCCGGGGGATAGTGCAAAGGGAGGGTACTGGTGTATACCTCAGGGGTTTCTCAGACACTGTTCAAGGGGAGGTGGGTACTGGTCTGCCTCGGGGGGGTGTTCTATCGCTTGTCTTAGGGGTGTTTCAATGCTCAGTGGGGGGAAGAAATTTTTTTTTCTCAGTGGGGGTGAACTACTATTTTTTTTCTCCTTGTCGGGGTGTCGAGAGACGAATTTGCCCTTGAAAGTGATTTTTCAATGCCAGGATATCAGCTGATTGATTAGTTGATGAAGTGAAATGCCCGTAGAGTCTTTTTTTTTATTAGAAAAGAGATTTTCTTTCTCTTGGATGAAGAGAAAAGGAAATAAAAAGAGATTTTTCCTTCTCGTGAATGAAGAGAAAAAGTAAATAACATGCACGGGATGTGTTGTATGTTTTTCTTATTCTTGGGAAGACACAAATCTAATGGGGACACACAGATTATTATTTTTTTTTATTGTGTTGGAGGGATTACTTTGAAATGCCGATGATTGTTGTTGAATATGATGTTGATTGTGTGGGTGTGGCAATGGTGGTGTATACTGGAGAAATTGTGTGTCATGAGGTTCAGCATTACTGGTGTATGCTATCTGAATTGCACCCTTACTTGAGAAATTTGCAAGAGAATTACTGCTATGGAGAGTTATTATTATTATTAATAATTAGTATCATTGTATGAGATGTGTCACGGAAAGGTTACTTAAGTATAATTATCATTACGGGAGACTTGTTTTACGAGAGATTTGAGATATTTCATGGGAGATTATTCTATAATTATTACAGATAATTATTCATGGAGAATTATTACAATGAATTATTGGGAGAAATCTTGGGGTTAATTATTTGTAGAATTTTTTTAACTTTGGAGAATATTTCAGTGATTCACGAGTGATGAGTTTTGCTGAATCTTGGTGAATTGTGTTGAATCTTGCTGAATTTTTGTGCTGAATCCTTGGAGAATGGACAAGCATTAACATTGGTGATGTTTTTTATACTAATACTGGTGATTTTGATAGCAATTTTGGTGATTTTGCTGATAGTGATATTTCTGATACTGATTTTTTTTATACTAATACGTGGGTGCTGTAATGCTATCAAGGGGTGTGAAATCTTTTTTGAATTTGGGAGGAACTAACAACACATTAGTTTTTTTTTTTTTCCTTTTTTCTATGAGTTCAGCAGATAATTGCTTGACATCTAGTGAATTACGGGAGATAGTTAACAATGACGTCGATTTTTCTTTTCTCCTTTTTTGGAAGTTAGCCATCGCTGACACAAGTTTTTTTTTTATCAAGGGTGAATTTGAATTTATTTTTTCTCTCCAGTTGGTGTGAATATTTTTTGATATCTCAGTTCGTGACTTAGAGTCATGGTTCGGGAACGTGTTTGTTTTTTAGCTATTTGATGCTGCAGAGAAATATACGGGAGAATTTTTTGCATGGTTTTGAATGCATACGTAATGGCACTACATTTTTTTTCTCTGGATGTTTGTGTTCCAGAAATTGTGTTTTCTTGCACAATACCTTTGTTGTATTTGTGACAACTTTGTGAGAGATAGGAAACTTGGCTAAGTTTCTAGTGGCCTATGTCGTAGTGCATATGGAGAAGTCTTTGCTTAGACACTTTGAATTTGGAGTTTTGTTATAATGAGTTGTGGCACATTGGTGATTTTTTCTAGAATTTTCTAGACAGATTTTATTTGCCGAGTTTTTGCCTTTTTCAGCAGTTATGCTAAAAGGAGAGAGTTTTATAGATTTTGACTATACCATTGAGTTATTCCCTGGAGAATTGAGATATATTATTTGGAGATATAATTGAGGTATATTATTTTGGAGTTATAATTTGAGATATAATATATTGGGGGTATATTTTTGGCCATTTTGATATTTGTCAATGGTGATGAGAGCTATGTTTAGTTCAATTATTTTGCAGCCATCTTTGTTGCAAATGGAGACACATTTTTGAGAAGATATTTGGGGCAATATTTGTGAGTGTGCGAGTTAGATGCTTTGAGTGCACATTTTTTTGGAGATAGTATTTCATTTTTTTGATATTCCTTTTTGAAGATTTAATATTTTTTGGAGCCTTGTTTTATTCCACATGGAGTATTGGGGAAATAGAGGTAAATATTTTTTATTTGCCGAAATAGAGGTGATTATTCTTTATTCCTGGAGTGGTGGTTTTTTATTAACATATGGCTATCAGAGAAATAAGAGGGAATATGTGGATGTGGTTATTAACCAAATGGAGGAAATATTTGTTTTTTCACCGGAGTGCTCTTATTGTTAATATGGTGTCACATATTTATGTATGGAGGTGGAATTAATCTTTTTTGTGGCTATGGGAGTTTTGTTTTCTCGAGACAAGAGAAGATTTCTGTGGTTCTTTCTTTTTGGTTTCGTGACTATTTGGAGGCGAGTGGCATTCCTGCATTACGAGTCCTATGGAGATGTGTGCATTTTTTATGTTCACAAGTGTATTATTTTTGGAGGCATATAATTGGGCAAAGTCATGTTGAGAGAATATGTCTTTGAGAAAAATTTTGAACACATTAGTCATATCCTGGAGTTAATTTTGTGAAATGTGTTCACTTCCTGTCGTTAAGACTTTTCTGGAGAATTTCCCATTGGAAGGTTTTTTCCAAACTTTGTGTCTGCCTAGAGAATTTTTTAGTGTGCGCCGTTTGAGCACACGTCGCAGGTGGATTTTCTAGCGACAAGGAAGTGATGAGCCCGTGTGCTGATCCTTATCCTTTAGTGGTGATTGCTCAGAGTTTTTGCAATATCTGGAAATGTTGACAATAGCATTTCACGAAAGCGCATGTGTGAGAGTTTGCTTTCTGGCAAATTCCGTAGCTATTCAGGAGGCATTTCTTGGTAAATTCGGGGGGTTATGCATATGTATATTATGTATTTTGTGATGGGGGAAATCTACTTGTGGTTATCTTTATTTTTATTTTTCTTCTTTTTCCTTCGTGAGATGTAATGGGGATGAGTTAAAATGCATTTCTTTTTGGAGGGAGATCGTAATTTATCGGGGTTGTTATTTACTTAATGGTATGAGCAGTAAAGTGGTTTTGCTGTTAAAACATTGGAGAATTTTTACGATTTGTTGGTTGTTCAGATATCGGAGCTTGAGAGACCATTTTGTTGGGCTGGGCTTGTTACGTGATTTTTCTTTTTTCCTAGGGGCCATACGATTTTCTTTTTTTACTTATTGAGAACAGTCGAGTTTGAAATGTGAGTGCAGAAAGTCGTGGGAGTTGCTGTGAGTGTTGGGTTGTGTGTGCTTGATATGTGAGTTTGGAGAATTGAGTTGGAGGAACTGATGTTTTTTTCCTTCAGAGTTATGGATAATGACTATGATTTAGTGTCATACTAAGTGGAAGTTAGTTGGGAGACGTTCAGTTAAATATTTATGACATTTTTGAAACTTATTGTTGATAGAAGTAGTATGTCGGGGTTAATCTTTTTCGATTGAACCGATGACTGACTGACATACTAACACACCAAAAAGTCGTGTCCGACGCTAGCAAGGACGTTACACCAGCCGGCAGAGCGGTTGCTGTCGTTTTGTCGTTGTGATTACGAGAGTTCTATAGAGTTCCAACAGAGCTTTTGGGATCTGCAGAAGCCGTTAGGAAGTCTTCTACAAATGAGGGAGGCATTTCGTCTTCCTACAGTAGCATACAGTCTGTTCTGAAAGTTGCAGGGACAAGCAAAGAGGGATATTCAAGAATCCCAAGATTGAGAGAAAATTCTAATGTTATTTGGAGAAATGAAAGCGTGACATCCTTTATTCTATAATGCCAGGACGTGCAGGTATTACTCATATTTATTTTAAGCCGGACAATGCGTTCTGTTATAGAAGATCTTTTTTTTTTAACAATTTATTTTGTTTGGACCATTTTGCTAGGCAGGGAGCTAGTATTTATTGGTGGATGAGCTATATTATTTGCTAGGGTTATAATCAAGAATCTGCCAAATATGTTCGCTGTGGACCTATTGGGAATGTGGAATGCCGAAGCAATGACCGTGAGAAAAGCTTGATGAATGGTTCTGTGGGGTGGCGTGAGATAAAAATGACATAGTTAGGGACAAGTCAATGTACTCAGTTCATGAACTCTTTCAAAAGTGCCTTTGGGAAAAAACTGGTGTTAGCCAGTAATATGAGGCCATTAGCGGAAGTGTGCGTTCGTATGTGCGTGTGCGCCTCTCCTTTTAAAATGTATCATACCCAAAGTCTATGGGGGATTTGGCATAGAGGCGTCCCCTTGAGAGAAAGTAGGATGTCGTGGAAGCTCAGCGAAAGTTTATTTAAATAGGTGTGTGAAATAGGCCGGCTGCTTGGGTGAGTCTTACAATATTTTAAACCAAAGAGTGCTTGTTGCTATTGACATTTTATAAGGATATCCAATCTTAATATTTGTTGTTTAACTTAGGTGTGTACTTACGAGTGTTTCTCATTTCTTTGAAACAGAAGTTTCGAGCGAACTATGTAGGGGACCCGAGGAGTCCCCAAAGGGGAGAATTAAACATTTGGTGGACCATTACTTTTTAGACAATTTTAATTTGGGTCTTTAGGGTAGTCAGTAAGACTTGGGATTAATACTTTTGATTTAATAAATGATGTTCTATTATGCAACTCTCTCATTTGAGTACCGTTAGAGCGGGAGAGAGAGAGAGAGAGAGAAAAGAGGTGAAGAGAGAGTGAGGAGTGAGAAAGAAAAGTCGCGATTAATGTGTGGGCGTGACGGATGCTCGAGTTACAACACACACACACACACACACACACACCACACACATACATATATATATTATATATATA
This sequence comes from Macrobrachium nipponense, assembly GCF_015104395.2. Classification (NCBI taxonomy): domain Eukaryota; kingdom Metazoa; phylum Arthropoda; class Malacostraca; order Decapoda; family Palaemonidae; genus Macrobrachium; species Macrobrachium nipponense. The sequence continues at coordinate 64,101,944 of NC_061109.1, forward strand.
ATATTTATATATATATATAAATATATATATCTATATATATTATATATATACATATATATATATATCTAATATATATATATAATATATATATATATATATATAATAGTATATATATATGTATATATTATATTATATATATATATATATATATATATATATATATAATATATATATATATATATATATATAACATATATATATATATATATTATATATATATAATATATATATATAGATATATATGTCTATATATATTATATTATAATATATATATATTATATATTATATAATATATATATATATTATATATATACTTGTATAACAGAATAACGAAAGTTAGGAACGTGATAAATCAATAAATAAAGATAAAATGCCACGAAGGAATAATAACGAAGGGAGACTGCGAGATCTTTCCCCGCTGAAAAGCCCTTTACTGCAGCAGCTACTGACAAAAATACGAGAAAGACAATACAAGAAGGTTCGTATAAACGACAGATAGGGATTATAAAAGGATTAGTGCCTAGAATCCGACACACCTGGAAGATAAGAGACCTTCCCAAAACGCATAAAACAAAGGGGCAATTAAAAGGCTTAAGACAATCAGCTCAGATACAATCTCCAGACAATAAAAGGATTATAGGTGAAGCTATACGGAAACCTGGTAGACAAAAACCATATTCACAAAAAATGACAGACATACATGACAATAAAAAAAATTTTTAATTATTTTTTTTTTTTTAATAACTTCTAAGGCAATGATTTTATTTAAGTCAGTAATTATATCTTTGGGTCATTCTAAACATGTTACAGATACAAGGGTCTAAATTGAAAAAGGCCACGACTAACATTGAAATTACAATGAAAAGTAAGTTGTATTAAAGCAGAATTCTAAAAGACAATTTCGTGATAAGGGAAATCTCTTGACCGTGCAATTACTGAACTGTCAATCCAATTAATTCGGTGGTTGTGTTACTTAAATGAAAAATAATGCATAGATTTTTGCCAAGTTTTTACAGAGATTTATTGACTGGCTTAGCCTTTACTTCTACGCCTTGCTCGACTGTCCGAGGTAGAACGAGGGACAATCCCTACATGGAATTTTATTATATTATGTTGTGCTTCTCCTGGGCCATTTTTTACTAACATTCTTTTTAGTGTGTTATATTAGAAGAAACAAGGTTGACATTACAAGCTTTTAACATGGTTTAATTGGTTTCAATCGTTAAAATAAGGCAAACTGAGAATGTTCTTAGAATTTTCTTTCTGTGTGTCGTTTTCAGTATAAACTTTTTTGTGGGCTTTATTATAACAAAGGTCTAATTATGTGAAGGATAGCCTAAAAATCTTTCCTACACTCTCCATCATTATCGGTTCCCATAAAACTCTATTTTTCTTATGTATTCAATTTTTGATCCAAATATTGTGACTGACAATTCGCCAAATGCTCGTTAAAAAACATAGAGGAAAAAATTGATATTTTTATATTAAGATGGTGGCGGAGAAGAAATGAACATAAGTTAAGTTTATTAGGCGGTTTCCTATAAATACTGACTTTACATTGAAATGGTTCTATATGTATCAAAACGTCTAAGAAAGGGAGGCAAATTGTCTTTTTCAATTCTAGAGTAAACTTAATCGATTTTACATGTTATTTTAATGTAGAGGAGTAAATCATTTACTCAATACGACAGGAAGAAACAGCTAAACAATCATCAACGTAACGATCCACTTTACAGGAATATGAATGATATTAGGTAAGTAAGCGTTTTCGAAGAATCCATATACAGGTTTGAGAGCAATGGTGATGTTAAAGGATTTCCCATTGCCATTGCAAAAATTTGTTTTGATTAAAATTCCCACCATTGATATAAACTTACAATCAACAAATGCACAAACTCGGAGTGAAATTAATGTGCTCATAGGTAGAGGTAATTCAAGCTGAGGTTAGTTCATTGCTAAGATATTCTGAAAATAGGGAGTCTATAGGGACTTTAGTAAAAAGAGAAAATACGTCAAAAACTAACGAATCTATCTTAGGGCAAAGAGCAATTTTGTTAATTTTGTCAAACTAAATCTAGAGAATTATATATATGAGAATCGGAGATGGTTCCAAGTAACGGGGACAAGATCTTAGTGATATATTCGAGAGTTATATGAAATTGAACCTACAGTACGATAATTAGGCCGCATAGGGTTATTTTCTTTGTGCGTTTGACTAATCCATATAAGTAAGGTAGCGAATGGAGAATTGACTGACATTTTGACTAGTAGTTCTGTTTTGATCTTTAAGGATACTTTCACTATGCTATTGAAGTTTTTTAGATTTGATTCAGAGGATTTTTTGTAGTTTTTTACGTCACATCATCATCCAGTAGGGATTGCATGCTTCGAAACCTTACTTATATGGATTAGTCAAACCGCACAAAAACATAACCCTATGCGGCCGATTATCAGTACTGTTGGTTCAATTCATATAAACTCTCGAAATAATATCACTAAGATCTTGCCCCGTTTCTTGGAACCATCTCCGATTCTCATATATAATAATTCTCTAGATTTAGTTGATAAATTATACAAATGCTCTTTGACCTACAGATAGAATCTTTAGTTTTGACGTATGTTCCTCTTTTTACTAAAGTCCCTATAGACTCTATTTTGAATACTTAGGCAATGAAAACTAACTCAGCATGAATTACCTTACATATAAGTTCCACATTATTTCATCACCGAGTTTGGCAGTTTTGATTGTAAGTTTAATTCAATGGTGAATTTTTATCAACAAATTTTTGGCATGGCAATGGGAAATCTTTTACACCATTGCTCTCAAAACTGTATATGGAATTTTTCCGAAAAACGCTACTTACCCTAATATCATTCTATATTCCTGTAAAGTGGGTATCGTTACGTTGATGATGTATAGCTGTTTCCTGTCGGTATGATGTAAATGAATTTACTCTCTAAATTGAAATAACAGGTACCATCGATTAAGTTCACTCTAGAATTAGGAAATAAAAGACAAGTGCCTCCCTTTCTTAGACGTTTTGATACATAGAGAACCATTTCAATGTAAATTCAGTATTTATAG
>NC_061109.1:64112528-64115028 GCF_015104395.2 Macrobrachium nipponense
TTGCCACTGGAATCATGCCTCTTTTTGTAACTTGGTTCTGTGCAAGTGCCGTGGCATTCCGCTTGCTATGTGTTATGGTTTCATTTTTCCGATGCACTTCCTACATATATGGGAGAGACGTTATTTCCGTCTATCGCACTTTGAACATTCTGTTCTTAGGGCCTGATCTTGTGCGCTGTTATCATTCCTTCAGTTCCTTCTTGAGCTCTCTCCTGTAGCATTGCCAAATGTCATCGCTGGGCTAGTTCTTTAGTCTGTCTCATGTATTGCCGTTGCATTGGTGGTGTGCCAGTCCTCTGTTTTTATGGCTTTCTCCTGTCTCTGTATATTTTCTGGGTCTTCGTCTACTTTATTAGTCCCTTCTACCATGCAACTTTAGCCACTCGTCTCATGGTTTTCAGATATTGCCCCAGTGCTCTGTTTTGATGTTGAACCGCAAGTCCTCTATACCTTAGTAGTCCTCTCCCTCCTTCACTTCGTCGTTATGTATAGTATTCCGTATTTGCTCTCGGGTGTATAGTGCTTTGTGTATTGTCATTTGGTTTCCTGGTTTTCTGTCTATGCTGGGAAGTTCTGCATTCGTCCATTCCACTATTCCTGCGCTGTATTGATTATGCCACTGGCCCAGGTGGTTTAGGCTTTTATCATATTTCCGGCGTTGTGTTTTGACGTGAGTATCGCCTTGAGTCTCTGCATATATCCTTTCCTGATCGTGTCCTGTCATACTTGTGTTGTTATATCTCCTCCTTCCATTATTCCCAGGTATTTGTATCCTGTCTCATCTATCGTGTTTTGATGTTGATCCCATCTGGTAGCTTTATCCCTCAGTCTCGTTTACTTTGCCTTTTTGTATGTGACTAGGCGCATTTTCTATTCCAAACTCCATTCCTGATGTCCCCAGATACCAATCCTTTAACAGTCTGGATTAGGGTATTCTATGTCCTTGATGCTCTTACCATACAGCTTGATGTCGTTCTATGAACATCAGAGGGTGATTCGTGGCCTCCTTTTCTTGAGTTGGTTACCCGGATCCATCTTCTGTTATATATTTATTATTATTATTATTATTATTATTATTATATTTTATTATTATATATTATTATTATTATTATATTATTATTATTTATTAGTACTATTATTATTTCCCACTGCCGCAATTGCGTTTACTGTATGGTGTGGAAAATGTTAGCCTGAAGGGACGAGGACCGTTTTCATTCCACACATCCGACCCCCACCACCCCTTTTTTTTTTTTTTTGGGAGTGAAGGAGACATTAAAAAGATGTTTTGGAAGACTGTATTTGCCCTCCTTTTTCATAAGATACTTTTTATCTTTTCTGGGGAAACTATTAAATTCGTTCACTGGGCTCAATATTTAATAATTTTGGGGGGTCAAGTTAGGGTCTTCAGTGGTTTCGAATAACATTGTACCCAAATGAAAAAGTAATCGATGACTTTAGTTGAAAATCATTCATGTGAATAGAAGAATTTCAAAAATTCATCAAAAGTTCGTGAATAATATGAGGTAATTACAGCTTTATCATAAATGATACTTTTAATATAGACAGAATCCAACCAAGGTTTATTCGTCCTTAAACGTTTAAATCTTCTAGAAACACGCTTCATCAAATCTCGCTAAAAAAATTCAGCCAACTTGAAGAGAGAATAAGAGGAAGAAGAAATCGTTCTCTTTCCCTCTCTGGGGAATATTGCCTGCTATATTAGTTTCTAATTAGTTTGTTCTGGAAATATCGACTACATCACGCTGTACTGTTAGAATAGTTGCAAATTTTTGTCTAAGCTACAGAAGTATTAGTCCCATTGGTTAAATTTCGGCTGAAACTGAAGTTTACCATGCTATTTAACAATTTGTTTTGAAAAAAAATTGCAATAAAAAGAGAGTGCATATAGGTATACACAGAAAAACTACAATTCATCAGTTCTTCAGTACTTTAGATTGCAGTATTATTCAACTGCATATGATGGATAGACAAACGGATGATTCATTAATGCTTTTAAATCGATTTAAGTGCATAATCTATGGAATTTAATGACTAAAATATGCTAATGCCACTCGATTTGATTCATAACACATTCTGCCATACCACTAATAACAGATATGTAATTGAATAGTTTTCTCCTTAACGCAATACGTCACTCAAGCTTCGTAAACGTACATCTAGTTAAAAAAAGCTCTCCTCTGAAAAAGTTTAGGAAAGAAATATCTTGGTGAATGTATTTACAAATCATTAATAAAGACTGCTCTCCGTATTCTGCGTTCCCAGAACAAATGATAGAATAGCCACACTTGAAGTGTCTCTTGAGATGACAGCATTATAAATCTCTGCATTCCTGGAACAGTCTGCTCCATTCGTTTTCCATTCCACTGAGCGTTGTCTGAAATACCTTTTACATCTGCCCCTGCTGCCTGTTGGCCCTCGTATCCAGTCGCTTGAATGTGCGAATGTGGAGGTTCACAATATATGAATATTCCACTCAGTT
>NC_061109.1:64117528-64120028 GCF_015104395.2 Macrobrachium nipponense
ATTTCCTCCCGTAAATTGGTGACCGGTTATTAGGGTCAAAGTGCCGCTTAAATGAGTGACTATGATACGGTAACGGGTGTCCGTGTCCTTAAGGGTCTTATAGGGGGCGGGGGGTGGAGGGTTACCTGTCCAATTATTAGCTAAACTCGACGTTCCATATAACTCCATTGCTCGTGTACTGTGCGGGGGTATTCTTAATTTTTCTTATGTTTCAGATTATTTTCTGATGTGTGTGAAAACTATTCTTATTTATATCTATTTATCTATCTAAATAATATATATATATATACTATATATATATATATATATATATATATATATATATATATATATATATATATATATATAATTTATGTGTGTGTGTGTGTGTGTGTGCGTGTATGTATGTAGGGGTGTGTGTATGTATACATATGTGCATTAATAATACTATATCACGAAGAAATTGTGCTAGTAAAAAACTATAGCAAACTTTTCAAGCAGTTGCGTAATTGTCCTTCCATATTCCCATAGCTTTTGTCACAATTTATCATTATATTTTTTAGCGATTCATATGTTGGTCTATATTATCCCAGTATTTCTGAGTATCGCTTTCTCCCTTCTTTCATTACAGCTTTGCTGTGTAATAATCAGCTTGAAGTTGCGTAGACAAACTTTGTCTTTCTGACGCTTTTTAAAAAAGTATGTCTAGTGTTCATATTCCATTCATTAGTTAATAGCTTTCAGCATAACAGTACTTCCTGATGCCCATTTCATCTTCACTTTTTGTCCCAGCGGTGGCTTTGTATGGAGAGAGAGAGAGAGAGAGAGAGAGAGAGAGAGAGAGAGAGAACAATGGTCCGATCAGGGACATGCGTCCTTTGCATACGAGTTTAGGCTTTGATAAAGCAGAAGGGAATATCTAGCTCAAAGGAGAAGGGACAAATATCTACCATTTTTCCGAAGTGCGTCTTTCATCTTTCCCTCTGTCTGCCGGAGCATCTGGCTTCTCTTAATGAACAGAGAAGCCTATCAAAAACGAAAGAAAAACACTAGCTAAAAAAAAAGCTACCAAAAAACTCTAGCTAAGGAAACCTAGCAAAAAAATCCTTGGCAAAAAAAAAAAACTTATAGCCTTTCTAAAGCACCTTGATGTTCTCTTAATGGCCAGAGAGGAGCCTGAAAAAAGAACTAGATAAAAAAAATGCGACGAGGAAATGTAGCTTTTCCGATTTCACCCTTGCAAAACGATCCTACCCACAGGGTCAAAGAAAAAAAAAAAACCTTAGCTCAAAAAACTCTACAGCCTTTCTGAAGTATCTAGATATCCTCTTGATGGCCAGAGAGAAGCCTGGCAAAAAAGAAGAACGAGAAAAAACTTTTGAAACCCACCTAAAAAGACTAAGAAGAAGGAAAAGGATGTATCCCAACGCTCACTCTTTGAAAATGGGTCGTTGCCTTCTACTTTTTCTTCTTCGGCGGTGATCGTGAAACATGATTTGGCCTCGGGGACATGATGTTTATTCCTACCCGTCGAAGTTTTTTCTCAATTATCTTTCTACATACGTGTCTCCAGGCTATATATCCTTTACCTGCAAACATAAAAAAGTATGACTAAAATTTAAAACGTCTATTCAACAAACATCCGTAGAAAAAACTTTTGAAAGTAAAAAAATAAGTTTGAACACTATTATAAAGCAACCAGTCCTGAACTTATTATATCTTGAAACTGAGTTCCTCGCTTGAACTTACACTGAAATATTCGTTCCATTATTTATTTATTATTCTATTTATTTGTTTGTTAGTTTGTTTTTAATTTAATTAAGTTTAATTTAATGATGAAGATCAGCACTAGTAAGGCCAGCAATGCAAATTAAAGTGAACTGCTCTAAACAATGAAGGAGGAAGCCATGAGGCTCAAGAATAGAGAGAGAGAGAGAGAGAGAGAGAGACGAGAGAGAGAGAGAGAGAGAGAGAATAATGCGTTGTTTACTGTGAAAAATAAACACTATCGATTACTGATGGACGAGTGATCTAGTCAATGAATGCTGGTATTTTGTAAGCCTTGATTGTAGCTGATCAAGAAACTTTTTAGTGATGTAGACCTATTATTATTATTATTATTATTATTATTATTAATTATTATTATTATTATTTATTCATTTTTTGGGGTCTATCACAGTCCTCCAATTCGACTGGGTGGTATTTATAGTGTGAGGTTCCGGGTTGCATCCTGCTTCCTTAGGAGTCCTTCACTTTTCTTACTATGTGCGCCGTTTCTAGGAACACACGCTTCTGCATGGGTCCTGGAGCTACTTCAGCCTATAGTTTTTATATTATTATTATTATTATTATTATTATTATTATTATTATTATTATATACAAGATAGTCCCTATTCTTATTGAGTAACCAAACAGGGGACATTGACTTCAAATTCCAGCTTCTAAAGTATGTGTTCATTTAAGAGACGTAACAGAGATCAGTTATTGAAAAAGGAAGAAAATAATTAATAAAAGTAAATAA
>NC_061109.1:64125028-64137528 GCF_015104395.2 Macrobrachium nipponense
TAAATTAAAATCTTTCAAAAGTAAGTATGGAATCTAACTTTTACCTCATATAATTAGCAATTCAGTAACTTCATTTGTATTTTACTTTTACAAATCACTTGTCAAAAACGGGTACATCTTTCTCACACTTAGCCCCACGAAGTTCCCGTCCCGGTCGGGGCTTGTTCCCGCAATGGCTTTTCAGGCATAAGCGATATCTCTTCGATATCTCCTCGATATCTCTTCGATATCCAGAAGATATCTCCATCCCTCCGCCACATCTCCTTGTCACATTCATCGTCGACCTATCTATACTCGCTCGGATATTCGTGTCGTTGCAATTTAGAATTTCGATGTCCGTGTGAGCATGATTCTCTTGGGGGAAACGATGGAGGTGTACATTCAGAGGTGTGGTAGACATTTTGGAATGCCTTCGTCGCAAGGATGTTAAAAACTTCTGTCGTAATGTTGAACTAGAGGAATAAATGGAAATCATATTTTATGCAGTTAGACGCATGATAAACATGAAGCACACTTGTTCAAGAAACTTTGAACCTCTTGAAAAAAGTACGATGGAAGGAATAAAACAAGACAATTAAAATTGCTCGTTTTAATGAAAGTTTATACTTCCATATAAAAGATAACTTTTGGCAACTTGTGAGGTGGTTGCTGGTTGGCTTGTTGTTGAAAGGAGTTACCTGTGTCAGAAGTAACTACAGGTATGCTGTCTTCCTTTTTTATTCCCCACCGTTATTCAAGAAACCGTGAGGATATAAATGAAATTTTATTCTAAATGTAAAGGAAATTTTTTTTAGATCACCTAGTAATTCAAGCAATAAACTTAATAATAGTCAGCAAGGCTTAGAATTTAGATTTTGAGCCATTGAAATAAAAGAGTATTTATTTGCCGTCGACAATACTAAATGTGACTATCGCTAACCACAACAGGCCTAACGACATGGAAACTTAGACTTAAAGAAAAGATAACATCTGGCCAATAATCTAACGCAAAGGTGCCTAAAAAATGCTAACAACCTTATGGGGTAACTCCAAGTTACAGAAGTGATAAATTTTGAGTACTGAAAAAAGCACCAGCCACAGGGCTTATTTGTTGGGAATCGAGAAAGGGAATATTTATGCAAGATACATAAATTGACAGGGAATCACTTTTAGAAAACCAGCATAATTTTCGCAATGACGTACCTTATCTATACCATTCTCTGAAATTCGGTGACGATAGTGTCGTTGATGTTAAAACACGTATGGCTGATCTCATCTTGTGCAGGATGGCGGGGAAAATCGAGGTTGTAATACCTCTCTGTTATAAGGTCTTGACGAACTAACATTAATTTCTATCCAAAAGACTTGCGTCAAGTAAGAAGGTCTTCTTCCAACTGCTTTATTCCAAGTTTCCAACTGCCTTTTTTTCCGCCGGCGGTGGTTCCTTCAATACTTCGTAATACTGTGAAAGAACAAGACCACCAGCAGTTAGTTCCGAAAGAGTCGTTAGGTAGTTTACACTTGAAAGGATTTATTGTCAAAACGAAAATAAACAATATGCTGTGTTTACCCTCAAGTGCAAACAACCTTTAATACTAATTCACAATTTACATAAGTTATCACTTGGTAACATAGTTTTACGCAAAAGGGAGAAAAGGAACAATAGATTCTATAATTACCCAACTACCAATAACCAAAAAAAAGAACACGAACACTCAGTAAACAAATAGGTTCTAACACTCCAGGGAAGGGGCTCATATTTTATAAACCTACTGAAAATATGAGAATGTTCCGGATTTATTCTACGAGCATCTCGTTAGTCCTTAATCTTGAAGCAATTGCAGCTTCTCTCTTAGGACGTCCAGAGTCCGAGTCAACCACTAAAATTTTCTTGTCTCCTTCAGAATAACCCACGCCATGAGATAAAACTTTATTTCTGAGCAAGGGTATCAGACTGGTAACATACCTCTTCACAATTTCACCAGACTTCCCTTTCAAAATTTTAGCTTTGGTTACTTCACCAAGGTCATTATTTACAACCTCCTTGACAATCCCAATTGGATAATTTAAGGCCTTTGTATGCGGATCCTTCAGCAAAACAATGTCTCCTGGTTCAATCATTTTGTGGATAACAGGCTTGTATCTGTTAGTCTGATCAACTGCCTGATTTATCAAGGTTGTCAAGAATTCAGAATGATAAATTCTAATCAGATTTTCTCCTACCTTCCTCAGCTTGCTGCAAGTGTCCTCAATTATTTTTGAGGGTGAACCTTTAAAATCATACACTCCATCAGATTCAGGATGACAATGCAATTCGGGTATAATGTTAGTAAAGGTCAACTCATAGCCATGTATGAATGTTTCTGGGGTTATCGGTCTAGGTACAGATTCATCAGGTACATCCCTTAAACCCTCCTTGAAGGCAATGGGACGACGATTTACAAGATGAGTTGCCTGAGATATAAGAAATTCCAGATCTCTCAAGTCTAACACATTCATTTTAATGGATTTGTTAATTAGATGTTTTACCATTTTTATGCAAATTTCCAATAAAGAACCCATTTGACTACAACCCTCATAGTAATTTTCAAATTTAATAGGCTTAATTCCATTTTCTTCAAAATATGATTGTCTCAGGATCTTTTAGAAAATCTACAATAATATTAGCTCCAGCAACTAGTTGTGTTCCCAAATCACTCACTACAAACTGGTAAACCATTCTCAAAGATATGTAGAGTGAATGATCTTAAAAATTCCTTGACTGACAAATCCAAGAATAATTTCAAATTAATGGCCCTTGTATACATACAGCTGAGACACAGAATCCAAACCTTCACCTTATCACCTTGCAGCTTTACAAAATATGGTCCAAAATAATCAGTATATACATAACTGAAGGGAATCGGGGAAGGATCCATTCTGAATTCCCGGTAAGGCGACTGATTTAATCGAATGGTATTTTCCTTGTACCTTTTACAGATGACACAATCATTTACTGATCTTTTAACAGCTGAAAAACAGTGAGGTATCCAGAACTTCAGGACAGAATAATAACCAGCATGCTGGAGTTTTACATGAAGACTCCTGATTATCAACTCTGTCAAGGTACTTTTATTAAAAAGCAGGATTGGGAAGCATCCTCTCTGTTTATTTTTCCACTTATCAAACTTGCTTTTGACTCGGAGTATTCCATCTTGATCTGGGTAAACATTAAACTGTCTTACCAAATTCGGTATATCCTTAAGGAGTCTAGAATCGGATGCAAAATACTCAAAAATATTTGGAAATTTATTTTTTTTCCCTTCAATATGATCATCTTGAGAGCTTTCACATAAAAACCTGTATAATCAAAGTCAACGGGAACATTGAGCTTTCTAGCTGTAACTAGATGTTTTGCCTTCCACTTGGCAAAACATCGAACAACCATTGCATGCACTTTAACCAGGTGAGAGAAACTGGAGTATCTGTCTGGAGAAACTAGATGCTCAGTTACCTCATCATAGCCAAGGTCTTGTGCACAAAAATTATTTACAGCCTTCCCTTCTTTTAAGTCAAAGGTCGCCCTAGGATTAGGAACTGTAATTTTTAAAATATCTTGACTGACAACAGGCTGGTTGACATCAAGTTGAGGGCCAGAAAAATAGTTTGTATTGCTTAGTTGTTTATAGGACAAAGTTCTAGTGACGGAGTCTCCAGGATTGGTAGTTCCAGAAATGAAAGTAAAGTTAACTGGAAATGTTTCACATAACTTATCTATTTGTTGCAGTCTATTAAGGACAAATAGAGACCTTTTCTGCATCTTATCAAGTTTATAGGAATATGAATTGATCCATGAAAGAGCTACCAAACTAACAGAGTACAAGTCCAAACTTACTATGGTAATTGGGACAAGACAATCAGACCCTCCCAATTCCTTATACAAATCAACCAACAATTCTACTCCCAAACAAATGGCTTGCAACTCCAGGGAAGGGATGGATTTACTGTTAGACTGTTTGTTTATCAGTCTGTTTTTGGCTAAAAATTTGTTTGACCGGTATCAATGTTCTCTATATACAGAACAGCTCCATATATCATACTGCTGACATCTACACAAGCAAGACGTCTGTACTGTCCATCTCTTTCACCAACAAATCTTTTAACAACTATTTCAGGAGTTGAATTAACTTGCCTTGCAATGCATTTCCATTCTTTTAACCTTTCTGCTGATAAAGGGTCACCCCATCCTAAAGACTTATGACACTGTAAACCATGCATAAATAGCCTTTGAATATTAGACCATTGATATTATACAAATCAAAATTAGAAGTAATGGACTTAAGAATGGACCGCTTAGTATCTGCAGAAGCTTCCAAAACTATTGGAAGAGTCGAAAGGACATCCAACTCCCTATTCCATTTCAAACCTAAAAGTTTAACCTCTGTTAGTGTGTTTTGACCTAAGTCTGAGTTAATGGCTTCTTGAAGTGACCCATCATTGGTGACAATTTGTTGTAATTCCATTCTATAAGAAGCAAATATATCTGCTAGCCGAGAATAGGCCCATTCCAAGGTACCAGAATCTTTGCAGGTATATGCACCATTATTCATATAGAACAACTGATAAAGCAGTTTTTTCATATTTTTTACCTCTGGAGCATCATCATCCACATCCAAAACCGGTATTTTATAAAGATTCATCATCCAAATTGTAGGGCTGCATCTTAGACCAAAACTCAACCTTAGATTCTTATAACCAACCAAAGAAAAATCTTTCTTCTTCACGCTTCTAAACCAAAGAAACAGTAATTTGTTTTGATCTGAAGGCCTAAGTGCTATCTGACTGAAAGCCTTTTTGATATCAAAGCCAAATATCTTTGAACCAAAACGTAATTGAAGTAAGGCTGAACTTAACTTTTGGTTTAACGACGGTTCTGGATGAATAGCCTGATTACGGCTTACTGTAATGGGCTTTGTTGGCTCTGCTTCAAAGATGTTTGATAGAAACACTACTCTGCACTTTGTGGTCTCTCGGTCAAGTTAAAACACACCCATGTGGGGTAAAAAACTGTATTCGGGATGTTCCGTTAGATAGTGTTTAAGGTTTGGTATCTTTTCAATTATTCCTAGACTTTCTTGTTCTTTAATGACTTCATCCGTAAGTTTTAAATGCATCTCCTTTTTGCAAAGCTTCTTTAAGTTCGACCTTAAGACTGCTTCAGCTAGTTTATAGTTCCTACCAATTAAGTGAGACACTTTGCTGTTCCATAACAAAGGCGTTGGTATTCTTACATCCTCTTTAACAATGGCATTGTTAAGTACATATCTCACTAGAGAATTATTGAGTTCCACAGAAGTCTCATTTTCATCTTTATCATAATTTAGTATCCTTTGGCAGTCACCTTCTAACATTTGCTCGGTTGCCCTTTGTAGTGCTTGTTCATTTATGCCACCTTGTTCATTTAGAACTAAAAAATTTGCTTCCACTACCATTTCCTCATGCCCAAAATCAACCTCATCATTAAATTTACCTGATCCAAGGCCAACAAACCAAGGGGGTTTACATCTAATGGTGCAACAATAGACTGATAAGTGGTTGAAGATTCAATAGCATTTAAACCAGGAAGGCAATGTACATTCTGTAACATTGTGTTAACATCACCAAGCAGCATCACTCCAAATGAAGTTTGAAAATACACTGAAGGACTACCTTGGCCAAACCTAATTGTTGATGCCATAAGGCAGTGAGTAGAATTAGAGCCTAGGATGAAATCTATACCATTTAACTCATCCCCATTATCTAGAAACTGTTATTCTGCAAGGGTGTAGCCCTTAGCAATAAAATGGCTAGCTACCATGGACAAACTTCAAATTTATATTGATATAAGGTACGCATAGAGCTTCGACCTTATAAATTTCCTGACCAAACTTTGAATTTAGTTCCACAACCTTTGTATCATAGGATTTAGCAGAGTTAAAACCATTAACCGTAAGGCTCACATTCCTCCTCAAAACCTTTAAAGGAATTTTCTTAACTACTCTATTAGTAATAAAATTACACTGACAACCAGGGTCTTGTAAACTTCTTATTTGGGTATGGCTGTCGAACTGACAAGTAAAAGTTGGTAGAGCAGATTTATTACCATAGCACTGGAGAGCATCCATGGAAAATACTACACCTGTGGAGACCTTGTCAGATTTTTCGTTAACCAAACTTGAGCTTTATTAAATCCTTTAACATTAACTTTATCTTCTTTTGGGGAATCTTTATTTTTAATGCAGAGGAATGTGAAAGGCCAACCATGGCAGCCTCTGCATTTCTTATGAAATCTAAATTTGCACAATCCTGTAGAATGAGAGGAACTGCCACAATTTAAGCAACCTTCTATCTCTTTCAGCTTATCCACCTTTGCCTTATCACTATAATAAAGTGGGCACTTGAAAATTTGGTGATCATCAGTTCACCCATCATGAACACATAAAGAGCATTTCACCTTAGTAGGCTGCATATCAACATTCACGTTAGAGGCTAGATTAACAGCCTCTGAAGTTTTGGGAAACTTTTTAACTTTAGTATCAATTTTCTGTAATGCCATTGCATATCATTCACATGCTTCAAAAATGTTATCATTAATTTCTGTAAGAGATGGCCTCGACTTATTAATAATATTTACTAGCTGAGATTGGAAGGTGCTGTTCATGCCATTCCAAAAGAAGTAGTTAAAAAAATCGTCCACTTCTATTTTCAACAACTTAACAGATTCCATGAAATTTGTCATCTGACCAACGTAAGCAAATGTAAGGCAATTTCATATCTGTCAACTGTTTTATTAATGCAAACTTCTGAAACATAGGGGATGCTAAAGCAGACCTTAAAATTAATTTTGCATCTTCATATGTCTGTTTGTCTGTTTCCAGTGAATTGAGTAGTATGGATGCACGACCTGACACTTGTTGCTTCAACAACAATAATTTATCTCTCTGGGTATACTTGAAGGTTTTGATAACCTCTAAAATTCTGAGATAAATTTCTCCATATTTTCACTTTATTCACTTTTAAATGCTGGTAAAGGTGCTGTAGGGCTTTTCAAAAGGCTTCTTGCTTCTTCAATTAAGGAATGAGGAGGAACTGAATCTTTAATAGTTTCAAGAGTTACAATAAAGTAATTTATTTTATCAGAATAGCTCTCCCAAGCTTCTAACTCATAATTCAGTTTTGTCTCATCTTCCTCTTGTGCCCATAAAATCTTCATTATTTTAGAATCATAAATCTTCAGGTCTGCAGCAAATCCATGAAATTTAGAGACAAGTGAACGCCGGTCAACATCAAACGCCAATTTAAACTCCTCAATTCTATTAACATTCTTAGTCACTTGACTGCGGATGTACTTCCGAGAATTTATAAAAAGCGATAATTCTGACATATTTATTGATTGTTATTAATAAAATACTTCAGACAATCACAGATCAATTTAAAGATTTGATCTAAGCCAACAGAGTTTAAATGTGTGGCGTTTCTATATAGCCTTCTATTATGTAATCTACCCGGACTCTCTACTCTGAACAAATAATTCTTGAAAGCCAACTTGTTCATAAATTTGTTAAGGTAACGCCTCTTTAACTTGAAATCTTCCACGCAAGAGGTATCAAACCAATTTCTCCTTTCATAAAATCGGAGTTCAATTTGAGATGCAATAATACAAGATCTTGGTAATCTAGATCTCAGAACCTTGTAAAATTTTCTACAATTATTCATTACCACTGACAATTCAAAACGAGACTTTAAATCATTCACTCCTACGTATACCACCAAATAATCGGCGTTATACGTGAACAAGTCCTCCAGGAGTGCTAGATTATTCAGAAAATAAGAAAATGTGGCACCGGGGAAACCAACAAACTAAACATCAAGGGATGCCGATTCAATTTCAGTTACAGAACTATTCACTCTCAGCTCCAAATCTCGAACATAAGAGTGTCGTAGGGTTGACAGCCTCATGACAATACCAAGACAAAATTAAACCAGCCAAGTTAAAGGACAGTTGCAATTATAAACAAAATGAAAATACCTATAAAATTGAATATTCTCCAACTTTCGTTATTTTCTCCGCCAACCCTACACTCAACGAGACCGACCAGCAACCAAATTTCTTACTCGAGCCCCACGTTGGGCGCCATCTTAAAAAAAAGTACGATGGAAGGAATAAAACAAGACAATTAAAATCGCTCGTTTTAATGAAAGTTTATACTTCCATATAAAAGATAACTTTTGGCAACTTGTGAGCTGGTTGCTGGTTGGCTTGTTGTTGAAAGAAGGAATTACCTGTGTCAGAAGTAACAACAGGTATGTTGTCTTCCTTTTTTATTCCCCACCGTTATTCAAGAAATCCTGAGGATATAAATGAAATTTTATTTCTAAATGTAAAGGAAAATTTTTTTAGATCACCTAGTAATTCAAGCAATAAACTTAATAATAGTCAGCAAGGCTTAGAATTTAGATTTTTGAGCCAATGAAGTAAAAGATTATTTATTTGCCAACGACAATACTAAATGTGACTATCGCTAACTATAACAGGCCTAACGACATGGAAACTTAGACTTAAAGAAAATATAACATCTGGCCAATAATCTAACGCAAAGGTGCCTAAAAAAATCCTAACAACTTTAT
Source organism: Macrobrachium nipponense (assembly GCF_015104395.2). Lineage (NCBI taxonomy): Eukaryota > Metazoa > Arthropoda > Malacostraca > Decapoda > Palaemonidae > Macrobrachium > Macrobrachium nipponense. The sequence continues at coordinate 64,133,654 of NC_061109.1, forward strand.
GGGGTAACGCCAAGCTACAGAAGTGATAAATTATGAGTACTGAAAAAAGCAGTATCCACAGGGCTTATTTGTTGGGAATCGAGCAAGGGAATATTCATGCAAGATACATAAATTAACAGGGAATCACTTTTAGAAAACCAGCATAATTTTCGCAATGGCGTACCTTACTTTTATGTTCAATTTCATTTCAAGTCTAGGATTGTTTGAAATATGAAGTTAGATTACAAAGACTTACAAATTAACGGGTTTATTGACTAAGAGAAATAGACTTTTTTTTTTTTTTTGCATTTCATGGGAGGAGAATGATGTTTTTGTGAGATACGTAAGGACTAAATCAATTCATTGGAAATAATCCTCATCGTGAATAATAGTCATGAACTCGCATAAATTCTCAATACTTATGTGAAAAACGGAGAGATGTCTTCAAAAAAGTTGATCGGAACTCAGTATTACTCAGTATTACTCGAAATTGTCATTTACTTTCAATTGAATCTGAAAAAATTTGCTAACACCTCTCTCTCTCTCTCTCTCTCTCTCTCTCTCTCTCTCTCTCTCTCTCTCTCTCTCATTAAGGATAGTTGGGATTAATATTTCTTATATTATAAATATTTCCAGTTAATCTTTTTGTTATTATCGTACTGTTTTTTTTTATTCTAAAGCCCGATAAAATCTTTCTGTATAAATTTATAAACAAAACTCGTGATGATGGAAGAGCAGTCAATTTTAGCAGTTAGGTTTAAGAATCAATCGAAGTTTATGCTTTTTCAGTCTCTTAATCATCCGACCGAAAATTTCATTATATTAAGTTCATTTGCCAAAAGGCCTTTGCAGGTATATCACTCGTTAAAAAAAATCGCTTGTGAAAATAAAGATTCAAACGAAAGATAACCCAAAGCTCTGTTTCATAAAAGTGCAATACTGTGATATTGAAAGAGAAACACTTCAAAGGTTCCATCGGCAATTTAGAAAAAATATTGTACCCAACGACCGGACAAAAAGCCAACATACGGGCGACAAAGGATAATGTTCGTAAACGACAGGGTTGGGGCGTAACAGTCTTTATGGGATATGACTTATGACAAGGAAAATGTTATATTCCCACGTACACACACACATACACACATATCTCTCTATCTATCTATCTATCTATCTACCTATATATATATCAGATATATATATATATATATATATATATATATTATATATATATATATATATATATATATATATATATATTATATATATATATATATATTACCGGCAAAGGGTAAACTGGTTACACTCAGTCTCTTCTCTCTCTCTCTCTCTCTCTCTAATCAAAGCGATCAGTGGCAAAATCCCTCTCTCTCTCTCTCTCTCTCTCTCTCTCTCTCTCTCTCTCTCTCTCTCTTTCTCATCTCCATTCATCAGGTCATCAAATTAGAGTCGGAGTTACAAAAATATATACGTTTTATTCAAAGTAAAGTACTAGTTGAACAATTCAAGTTCTTACAAGATAATTAATGGAATGATAATAGTTCAAGTCTCACATACAACTAACTCAGATAACACCCCGGTATTTAAATGTCTTAATCAGTGATTAGTCACACCAATTATCTCTTTTCCAAAATACAGTCCCCTCACTAGGACACTTGGTCCCCTCACTAGGACACACAGTCCCCTACGAGGACACTTGGCCCCTCTCACTAGAACCGCCCATTGCAGCCTGGAACGTCAACACTTTAACAAATAACTTTCGCAGAGCTACCCCAGCATTCTGCCTTTTCTCCCGTAGCTGTCTCCTTAATCCTTGGCTAAACCAAGCCATTAAGAATGGACATAGTTCGTACACGTACACACGAATTCACACTCATCGTCAACGCCCCAATTAACTGGTCACAGACAGTCTTCAAAGGTACCTTGGACAAGCCCTCACGACACTGATATGCTTAAGTAAGAAACTTTAACATCACACCACCCCAAAAAGAGATGTCAGCATTCTTAAGTCGTCGCTTCGGACTCTGTCTCCATGGGAAGTTAAAAATGATCAGTATGCACATCACTTTATAATGGTACATTAAACATATTATTAATTATAGCCCTCTTTTCTCTAACATATATATGTATATATATATATATATATATATATATATATATATATATATATATATATATATATATATATATATATATATATATATATATATATATATGTGTGTGTGTGTGTGTGTGTGTGCGTGTGTGTGCGCGCATTTGCTTTCTTGTGCTGTCTCCAGTATATATATATATATATATATATATATATATATATATATATATATATATATATATATATATATATATATATATATATATATAGTTTCAAGTAGCACCTTCCTGATGAACAGAAATAATGATTGAAAGTGATGGAAATAATTTTTGTTTCAAAAGGATTTCTTAGCATCAATTTAGATACCCAGGAAAATAATGTCAAGTTAAGCTCTGAGTGATGTTGACTATATATATATACTATATATATATATATATATATATATATATATATATATATATATATATATATATATATATATGTGTGTGTGTGGTGTGTGTGTGTGTGTGTGTGTGTGTGTGTGTATCTGTGTGTGTGTAAACGGGTATTGCTGACCACCTGGAAGAATTGATTGTTCTATGTTGCTTCTCCAAAAAGTGGAGAGAGACATTTGGGAAAAAATATAGATACACAGATTTCCTTCAAGTTGTTTCATCTAGAATTATTGTTAAGGTTGGTAAGTAAATTTTAAAAATAGCCCGAAACTGTAAGAGAGAGAGAGAGAGAGAGAGAGAGAGAGAGAGAGAGCCTATGACTTACCTATGCCTTTAAAAAAGTGTTCTGCTATTTATTACTGGATTATCTAAGTGAGAGTGGGAATTAACAGCTTCAGAATAATAAAATCTTAAACAATTTATTTAAGTTGTTGAAAATAACTTTATTTTCGGTTTGGATAGTAAAAGCGTCTCTCTGCTCCTTTGCTCTAGGGTCCACTTCAGAATCTATTCTTAAATGGAGTTGCTCTTGTTTACAAAGATGTATACGGTGTTGTCGGATCTAGGAGGGACAAGAGGAGAGAAAAAGACTGCGCCGGATGTTTACTTGTGTCCTTTGTGAAAGTCAGTGAATTTCTCAATAACACTCGATATTATCTTTAGGAAAATATGTGAACTGAACACTTTTACCACTAGTGTCTTGCTGTGTTTTTTTGATATGACATTACCTCATCGTTTGATGGCTGCTATGATATCAGCCGTTTAGTAATTCTCCTTTTCCACAGCACAATCCCGCCCACTATTCATTGTCAGTCCCTTTTGCTTTTCCATCCGGTTGTCATGTGAGTCTAGGATTCAATTCGGAACACTGTAAAGGCCCCCATACACTGAACGATTGTCTGAACGATTGTCTGTATCGTTCGCAAAAACACTGTGTGGGCTTGCCTGAATGCAAAAGTGGGCGGAGCTTCGTGTCTGAACGATTTCAGCAGGAATATGTCACGACCAGGTTAGTGGCTTGAGACTTAAGTCTGTCATACACAGGTCGTTCAATGTGTGGGTTTATCTGCCGATATAACGCTATCGCACGCCGTGTCTTCCCGAGGCAAAATCTTTGTTCAGACTGAAATCGGTGCGGAGATCGTTCATACTGTTTGAATAGAGTGTGTGTGTGGGTCGATAACGACAAGCGCTCAGACAGTCGTTCAGGCAATTGTTCAGTGTATGGGAGCCTTAAAAGTATGTGATAAAAGCTTCATGATTTCATCAGATGTTGCTTCCACAATGTTATGCAGGAGGAGAAGCACAGCTAAGCCAAAAGGGTACGTTAGTTGACTGTGGTGTGTCACAAAAAGGTGGAGAAAAGAACAGGG
>NC_061109.1:64145028-64147528 GCF_015104395.2 Macrobrachium nipponense
ATTTTAACTATTTTGTAATTCATTTTTAGACGATTTTCAAATTAATTTAATTTATATCGGTCATTATTTATTTTTCAGACCCGGAGGATGCATTCTGCTGAATGCAAAAACGCGTCGGTTGGAATAAATTGCAATACTTCGCCATGTTTGTTGTTCCAGCTCCTTCTCCCTTTTGCAGTTTATTACTTATATATATATATATATAGATATATATATATATATATATATATATATATATATATATATATATATATATATATATATATTATGTATGTATATATATATATATATATATGATATATATATTCTATATATACATATATATATATACATAATCTATATATATATATATATATATATCTATATATCATATATATATATATATATATATATATATATAGTATATGTATATGTATGTATATATATATATATATATATATATAGATATATATATATATAGATATATAGTATATGTATTGTATGATATATATATATATAGATTATATATATATATATATATATTATATATATATATATATATATATATGTATCCCCCCTTATTCCCTAAACTACACAAACTGGGAACTCTTACCTGTTGCCAACGGCGCCCTGTCTGTAAGATGTCACGAGGGCTTATTAAGACTGCGTAATATAAAAAATACTATTTATTTCCCAAAAGCAATTGGTTATAACAAAGAACAAAATGATTAACAAGTCCTAATGGCATAAAACAAACACCCAAAATCTACCATAAAGAAACCAGTAGGATAGCATTCTGCCCTCCTGACTAAGGTTACACTCTCAAACCCCAAAAAAGTCATATTGTCTAGTATTAGTCAGTTAGAGAATCCCGTTTCTAGTCAACCATGGAATCGGACCCATCTGTAATAAAGATAATAGTTTTAAAAAGCATATCCCCCACAACACTCTTTTCAAAGTATTTACGTAAAGAGAGTATTTTCACACTTCTCTCTCTTTTCCAAAAGGTAACAGTTTTTCTAAGTTTTTATAGAATGTGTCCTACCTTTTCGATGGGCGTTTTCTCCCGACACTCGGAGCAACCACTTGTTATTTCTTTTGCACAAAGAATGCGTCTTCCACAAGTACCCTGAACCAGTAGGCCTGTAATACGCGTACAAACGAATGCACATGCCTCGCAAACGGGAACGGACCTCTGAGACAAGTTGCTTGTTCAGCAAATACCTTTTTCTCCAATGTGAACTTTGCAGCGTACCACCCCTTGTTTCTAGGCGAGTAGAGCTATGTGACTTTATTATTATATAAAACACTTTAAACATATTATTAGCCATTCCCCCTCTTTCCACCTCTAAGATATATATATATGTATATATATATGTATATATACATATAGTATATATATATATATATATATATATATATATCTATATATATATATATATATGTGTGTGTGTGTGTGTGTGTGTGGGTGTATATATGTGTAAACTTGAAAAGTTTTTAATTTCTTTGCCAACCCAAAAAACACCAGTTATCACTGTTTCCCAAAAAGAGGATCGTTACAGAGAAATTCGGATTTCCTTTCCTGGCGATGCCAAAGAATATTGCCTTGCCATGTGACATGTAGCCCGCAAGGTGCGCGCCAAAATGCAGATTTATTCGCGCCCAAAAATTGGCGGTATTTTACAGTGGAGAGGAATTTTCCTGAAAACTCTCTCTCTCTCTCTCTCTCTCTCTCTCTCTCTCTCTCTGGAGAACATACCATATTTTCCCAATAAAATGCAAAGTAAGAGAAGTTCTTAGTTTAAAAAAGGACTTAGCTTTGATAATTTTGCTTTTAATACAAAAAAACAAAAAGGTAGAGTTTCTTCCGTCATCTCTGAATAAACTTTTTTTCTTATAAATACTTTTTTAACACACTTCAGGGAGCCAGCCATCCTTCACTTCTAACTTCAATGATACATTAGATTAAATCAAATCTTGAAATCCTGGAACAGAGTTTTCCATCCCATTTCTGTCGCTGTTGGAATGGAAATACGTTGGTGCGACCATTTAATAATCCTTTTATTTGTCTTGTCAATAAATTCTATTTAATGCCTGTAAGGATTTCAAGGGAATCTAATTGCATAACAAAGCTAGGATTTAGGTATTTTAAAGTATTATACAGTACTATAACATAATATAAAAGCCTTAAGTCGTAACCCATTACTCATAATAATGCAATAAATTTACATTAATTCTTAAACACAAAAGTAGTTATTCTTACTAAGGTCAGTGGCAAACCAGGAAGCAATGAATAAAACTTCTTTCATTAAATTTAAGAGAGGTCTTAGTATTCACATCACTGTATAACAGAAGTACACGTCTTTTACAGTAACCATCCTATGATGGTTACTTTATTGAGATTCTTTGAAAGAAAAATTCACTTAAAGGCGATAATTTGTGTTATCCATTACAAACAAATTGAAGTTATTTTACGCCTGGTAAAAAAAATTTCCTTCTCCCGATTTTTTCAATATATTTT
>NC_061109.1:64155028-64167528 GCF_015104395.2 Macrobrachium nipponense
GGTATATAAAATTTTAAGTTACTTCATAAGCCTGCATAAATGCATGGAAGGGATACATTAAGGTTTTACCCAAGCCTAGTTGACCTTTCAATTGTAGTTTCGTTAATAAGCCTTGTCCTTAAAAGCTTATATTTCCTTATTTTAAAGGTGGTGGTTAATGTAAAGTTTATTTGGTATTTTGATTTGTTGGTTAAAAATATTTATGGTGGGTTTGGAAGACAGAGAAAGAATGTAACCTGTACTCGTAATGTCCTTGGTTAAACTTTCTACAGAAGTATTTCTATCGGTGCCAGTTAAGCTTTGTATAAGCATGAAATTCAATACGTTTTCGTAGCATGATTAAGCTGAAGAAAGTAAGTGTCTAGACCCTCAAAGACCTTATTCAACTAATGGGTCGAGTTTGTTCAAACTTTGGAATCTCTAGAAGTCTTGACAACTTGAGTCTCCTTTGAGACGGTTAATTTACATACTAAGTATAAGTAATGAATGTTTTGAATGAATGACGTAATAGTTGAGCATCCATTAGGAATTTGTTTAAGATAGCTAACGTTGCTTTCTTTACCTGATTCGGTTTTGTTGTTGCTCATCGTTGAAGATAAAGCCAGCCTTGTGCTGGCACGGGCTCTTGCTTCTGGAGCAGCCCGTAGCTTGTTTGCAGTCTTTTTATAGTCTCTCTCTCTCTCTCTCTCTCTCTCTTCTCTCTCTGACACTTAAGGGTGTTTTGAATCTAAACTTTAAATAATTATTCCTTTTTTGGATTGATTTGATTGCTTAGTTGACTTTTAAAAACTGGTTGAATCTAAGCTCTGCATCATGTCGTCTTTAGCAGTTTAATTCTGATAAACTTGGTTCCTTTAGAACTGATTGGAGGCAAATTTTCCATTTGCATTTTTACCAAGTTTCAAGTTGCTCTTTCTTCCATTAATTTAGTTTATGTATATCCCAGTTTACTTCTTGTTTTGCAAGTTAATAGTAATTTATGTTCACTTTAGAGGTGACCTTGACAATTATTGAGAACAGAATCTTAAGTATTGTCTTATATAATATGTGGTCTTTAACATGAAAGTAGTTTGGATGTAAGGCGAAGAAGTTATTTCAGTTTCCTCTGCCGCGAAAACTTGACAGTTTGATCTCTTACTTGTATGAAATAAAATTGTAAGTCACTAGTTTCATAGTATGTCTATGGACAATATGAGTAAACAAGAAAAAAGAACAGTGCTATAATCCTTATGGTGTTCCTAATGAAAGAGGAAATTAGTACATTTTGATATCTACACCTAGTAATTTCTTTTGTTAAATTATGTATATATAGAATTTGAGTCAGTTGGTGTGTAGGCCCAAAGTCATAAAACAGCTAAGCAAGAGAAAAAATTTAATATAGTTTTGAAACTCTTTAAAATAGAAAGCTTTCCATAGCAATGATAAAAACGTAACATTGCATTAGTGGAAATAAAACGTAACAAAACGAATTGATAGGTTATGGAATATAGTTTTATGAAGTATTAGCTAAAAATCTGAACACGTTAAATTGGTTTGGATATCAACCATTTTTCAAACTTCCTTTCTCATTTTCTTTCTGGCGAAGCTAATCATACACACAACAGCCATTTCTCTCTCGTAATTTAAAACTTTAAAAACATACAGGTTTCTATAAAATAAAATTCTTTCTCTACCTATTAATCCGAATCTACGAAGACACACTTTAAGATCTTCAGTCAAAATAAGATGGTAGATGTATTTTCGAAGCAAGATACGAAGCCAGTTTTATAAAAGAAGTAATATGATTATCTTCGCTTTAGAATGAAACTTTCACGTGATGTGTCAAATCTAGTCTCGAGTCTTTGGTCGTCTTTACAAAGTAATTTTCAAGTAAAATCTTCGAACACGTTCAGGGGGTAATTTTTTTTTTTATTTTGTGAAAGTCAAATTGAAACAGTTAAGCAATTAACCAGTAAGTCTCGTATTCTGTGTATTGGCGAAACCATTCCCAAATTATGGGTTTAGTTATTTGTCTTAATTTTTTTTTTCATATTGGCTTGATGCCCATAATCTTTGAAAATGAAATAAACGAACAATTCATTCTTTTCCTCATTTGCACTATTATGAATACCTTTCATTTAGCAAATGATTAATAGTTAGAATATAATTGAGATTCTTAAAAAAAAAGTTTAATTTCTTTTGTGCAAAAGTTATAATCTTAAGTAAATTGTTCCTTAGCCTCGATCAACAGTGCTCCTTAACGCTAAAAATTTTACCCAGTTCCAGTGCTTGGCGTTAAGCCTAAAATTCACATTCCATTTCATTCCAGATAGTTTTCATAACATTTTTGTTTGATTGCTACTCTCTCTCTCTCTCTCTCTCTCTCTCTGGGGCAACCCGAACAAGATGTAAGGTCTGTAAGGTCTCTCTCTCTCTCTCGTACAAACTTGGAGAGTAGAGAAAGTACACCACACCATTTCTAGTCACATTTTGGAGTACTAGTTATTGATATGTAAAATCTCGAAATAGTGTTCGGGTTTTTTATATTTTGATTCGCTGTCTCATATATTGCCTTAAAATCAATGTCATGGTAGTAATTATAATAATGACCGATTTTTTTATATAACAAAAATCTTGGGAGAGATTAGGCCTAGAACTGAGGCGGACTTGGACATACTTATGTACATTCATCACTTTTTTTTGTTTTAGGGGCTATAAAGAAAATAAAGAAAATGTATGCGGAATAACAATGTTAGAAATAAGGAAAATATGCCATTATACATTATCTCTTTAAGCTATCAATCAGCTGCTAGGGCCTGGAGACATGTCAATAGCACGGCAAAGTATGACATCATTATATTCTTAGGTATTGCAGAATATAATGCAACTAAGAGAAATGATACATACGTAGATTCTGTAGAATATAATCCAACTTGGAGAATATCTCTGGTAACGGTATCTGAGAGGAGGCCAATGGTCCGTGTGCAGTAGAAGGTGACAACTCGTCCGATTTGATTATCTCGTTGGCGGGAGAAGCAGAGATAATGAGAACATTCGCTGTGCATCTCTCCCTCTTTGCCCGACTCAATCACTTACAATAGAAAAAGTGAATTCGCGAGGGTCTGGCGTTTGCGATGCTTGTCTGCCTTTTGAGGTTGGCGCGACTGGCCCAGTGCAACCAATAGTACCATATCTGTTGCAGATATTTTGGATGGCTTGTAAATCAATCCATTTGGAAATAAAATTAGTTTAAGTGAATTTCTTTGTTTTTCTGGATGACCCTCTAAATTCTAGAAAAGAATGAAAATAACTTTCAATAAGAACTTATAGATAGATAGTTTACCTTCTGTGTAGCTTACCTGATTAGTCATAATAATTTTGCTAAATTTTCTTGCGATGACTTGTTAAGGCTTATAAACAGGTCTAATTATGTAAAGTTTAGATTTCTCAAAGTTTTGCTAAATATTCTATCTGGATAAGACAAGATAGGAGTATAAGTACATGATAAACTGTTGTATTTAATTACCTAGCATGGCTTTTGCAAGATTAAGACCATATTTCGCTATTACCTTGCTCAAACATTTAGCTGTCCTGAGAGCATGCTATTAGCATATGCTAGAAACTAGCAATATCAAAGTCAGTTATTATAAGTAATCGAATATCGCTTAACTTTCAATAAAATTACGGAATCGTCAAAGTTAGAATGGTCATGAAATAACTAGAAATCTCAAGTTTTTCTCAACCAAAGGCTTTTTAACTTCGAAATGACAATCGGTTAATGTCAATCAAAACAATCGGTTAAGGTCAAGTATTAATTAAGAAGCCCAAATTGCACGGGCATAAACTCAAGTGTCAGTGTTCTGCTTAAAGTTGATAAATTTTCATGTACTCTGGTCAAGGACAAAAGATACAAAATTCGAGCTATTGCGACTGCTGGCAACTCATTTGGTTTGACCAGTAACTAAGGTGTTTTTAAGCTCTAGGTATAACCTTCGTTGATTACCACAAAGAAAGAAAACGGACTAAGTCTTCAGTTCTGTCAGGACAGATCCCAAATATTTAAAGAGGGGAACACAGGGACGAGAAGGGTTTCTTCTTTCCTTGAACAATTAGGTATGTAGCTTGAACCGCCTCTTCATGACAGTGAGTGGACCATATTCTGAAATGGATGGTGGCCAACCGGTCTGGTGGTCTTAAGCTGTGAGCACTCTCCCGTCACCTGGAGTGATTCCATGGGAAAAAAATAATTATGAAATTTTTATTTACCATAAAAATGGGTAACCTTCCCTAGCATTTTATAGGTATCTAAAATTTAAATAAAAGGACGTCCGGATATAATGATTTGTTTTATTTTCTCAAGATTTACATGTCTCGTAAAGTTTTCCCAGAAGTCCCCTTACAACATGTGTACGCAATGGGTCCTGGGTATATGCAACACAATTTTGCCTCCATCTAGACATGCCGGAAGCAATAATAACCTTCAGATCAATTCACATAAACTACCAATAATGACGAACTAACACACTAGTAGAATGAAAAGATTGGCCACCAGCATAATGTGGTAATTTAACAAAAGTTCTAAAGAAGTTGACATTGGTGATAAACTATTCACACATTACAAACATATGCAGTCCACACCTCCATACATTCTATAAAAATTACTGTCTGTATCATATGAAAAAAAGTACATTATCAGAACATAGCTTCATTCTGAAACTTGGTTTTTCACTTTACCTTATACTTCCTGCATTAAAAACTTGTATTCATATACATAAGCAAATTTAATAGAAACACCTCTCTCTCGACACCAAAGTATTCAAGAGCCCAGAATGTCAGCGAGATGTAAAAGTTTAGGTGAAGTGGAAAGGCGAAGAATAATTAGGGAATTGAAGACAATTCAACAGCGATTACATTTAATGAATAATAGAGTTATGGCTACTCACGGACCGTGTGGCTACTGTACCAAAGGGAAATCAAGGCAATTATCTCTCTACTCTTATTGTTTTGTGGTAATTTGCATGAATACCATTACAACTGTCAACCCGTGTTGGGATATTCAACTAGTTCAACATATTTATCATGCACTGAGAACTTCTGTTTATAAATAGAGTATTGTATTTACATTAAAATCTTGAATGGCATCTATATGAAATGCTGAGTTTATGTTTAATGTCTTGAATGGCGTCTAATAGTTGATATACTTTACGATCATGTCTTGAATAACTTATCAAACTACTAGGCTTGACGTTAATTTGACGTTGTCTTGAATAGCGTTTATAGGCCAACTATTATATGTTCATGCCTTGAACGGCGTTTATATAGCTATAGTACTTGGTGTTCGTATCTTGAATGGCATCTACATAAAATTATTGTACTTCACATTAGTTTCTTGAATAGTTTATAGGAAATTACTGTACAATATGTTTGTCTTGAATGGCGCTTTTACATAAAAAGTTACTGTACTTTATGTTCATGTCTTATATGGAGTCTAAAAAATTTGTTTTTGCCTTTTCGTTCATGTTTTAAATGAAAGCTACATAAAATTATTCTACTTTACATTCGTTTTTTGAATGGCATCTATAGACAATTAATGTATTTTATGTTCATGTCTTGAATAGCATATATAAAAAAAAAATACAGTATACGTTCATGTTTGGAATGTTTATATTAAAACATTGTACTTTATATTTATGCTTTAATGGAACTGATATGGGGTTTTGTACTTTGCATTCATATTCTGAATAGCATTTACATGAAATTACTGTATGTTCATGTCTTTAATGGCGTTCATATAGTAATTGTACTTTACGTTCCTGTGTTCAATGTTGTCTAAATGAAATTATTGTACTTTATGTTTATTTCTTGAATGATGTTAATATAAAATGCGACTGTATTATCCTACGCTTAAACGTAATAACTTGAATGATATCTAAAAAAATGTACTCATCTATATGAATACAAACTACATATTGATGCAGAAGTGATAAAGTACTAAGGAAAAGGGTTTCACAATGAAATAGTTATGATATACACTTCTTTTCCTGTGATACAAACCTCGACTTTGAGGAATATGAAGATGCGAGCTAAAAATATGATAATAACAAGTGAACGACCAATCAACAACGACAATTTCCTATTTGGAATCTTGGTAAACTCTCACTTCACAGAGGCGAGTCTTCTTTCATTCTACTGGTTGAATTATATTGGCATTTTTTGGTGGTCCATTTTCTTCTTTGTTAAACTAAGGATGAATGACGAGCTGCAAAGCGTTTGTAACTTCATTTCTCCATCATAGGGCTGAAAAGTTTTGCAGCTCCAGACCTTCACCAGAAATCAGAAAACGTTTGAAGTTTCAGCGGACTGACAACGTTGAGGGGAATCTCCACCGTCAGTAACTGGCCATTATTCGCCTTCTGGAAAAGGAAATGAAGAATAGGTACACAAAATGAAACTTAAAAAAAATAAAAATAAAAAAAATTAGCCTGTCTTTGACGTATTAAATAACTGAAAGACAAAAGCAATGAGTGATAAAACGTTAGTAAAGGGGACCTAGAAATGAATAACGACAACGGCAATATACCAGTAGCCTAACATTATCCCGTAATGAATACTTGATATTCCGTTAATTTAAATAAAGCAAATACCTTTGCCCTATTATCTGCACAATAAAATACTTTGTTAATTTTGATTCTTAACAGCACAGACAGCTGTGAAATAAAAAAGAAAAATTCTTGATAAATTTTGAGCTGTATTATTAAGTGTCTCTTGTAAGCTTATAAGAGTTGTATATTTTACAAGCAAGCAATATGACTAGACAATTACCACACGTACAGTATCGCGAATAGAATAGATGGAAAGAATTTCAATATTCTGGGCAAAACTGTTACGATATAATCATTTACAAATGGAGAGAGAGAGAGAGAGAGAGAGAGAGAGAGAGAGAGAGAGAGAGAGAGAGAGAGAGAGAGAGCAGAAAATGAAACTAATCGAAACGAGATAGCCATTATAGAAATATTAAATATACAATAAAACTAGAAATGCTAAGGAATGGCTGCTATGCCTTTTCTTTCTAGACACAAATATATCATAACTAACCCCTCAGACAAATCCGTCTGGTCTTAATGCAAATACATCTCACCTAAATTTTCTTTACAGCTATAAAATGCACAAACTCCTATTCAAATGTCATTTTCCTATGCATTTAGAATTTCCTTTCATAAAATTATTTTTTTTAACAAATTCAATTCGGCTGTTTCCTGATCATCAATAGAACCCAATTGTGATTTCAGGTAAAGAATTATAAGAAAATACAACAAACACAAAGATTTTTATATAAAAATGAGTCATACGAGTATGGCACAGCCTGTCATGAAGAGGACTACACCTGGCAAGGTAAGCTCGACCAAGGGTTTATTACCTCTGGGACAATAAAACAAAAAATCTCCAGCTAATTTGATCTTGAAAAAATGCAGAGGTCTGAGTAATGAGTAACAGTTTCCATCTGCTTTCTGGCTTCACTAGCCCAAAACAATAGGCTGCTAGGGGAAGCTTCAAGTCGAAGAGAACTCCAATTACAAAAAAAAAAAAAGCGGCATTCAGACTCATACACATTCCCAGATCACTGTCCTCAGAAGTGTCAGGTATGATAGTTCTAATGTCAATTAAAATTCCAACAGGAGCAACTTTGAGTTACTTTTCACTTGAACTGCCTCATTGCTACCTGAAAGGCATGTCCCTTTGCAGTCTACAATCTACAAACTCAACCAGAACACTTAGAACTGATAAAGACCAGGAAGTGTTTATTGCTGACGTGATACCGGTATGGTAAATGCTACAGTATAAAATTTTTGAAGTACAAAAAAATAGGCTATGCATAATTCAAGCAGTCTATCAATCTGCTCTTCGTGAACAGTAAGATATACAATGACTTTTAAAAATTCATGGCCTTTTAACATCATCTTTTTCAACAACTTAACTTCAGGTGAGGTACCCATTGTTTTGTGATGTCAAAATAAATTTTTAACCACAGAATTCTTGACCATGCTATATCCTCTGGCCTTTCAGATGTCTACATATCTGGATCAGAGATAACGTCACATATATGACAAAAATGAATGACTCATTTCACTCAAAGAGAACTTAATGGTAAGCTGAAGCTTATGCTACACTCTATTGGTAATGTTTGATACAAAGACTGACCTTGACTATTGATGAAGTGATTCTGTTGCTCCACAAAATTTGGCTTAGCACTTTTTTCTATAAAATTTCTAAGCTGCATGTGAATGATAATGAGGTTATGCTTTTCTAGTAACGTTCATGCAGGGCTAAGTTCATGAAGGGCACCATTTAATAAATCAATGGTACCTACTATTCTCACAATGTCACTGAGGTCTCTATGGCAGTCCTGGTTCCTGTTTGGTGACCAGTGTGGGCAATGAAATTCCACAGTTTTCTACTGCAATGAAATTCTAAAGCTTTCTGCTGCAGCTAATACTAGATTACCATTTGCATTTGTTGAGGGTATCATCTCTGCAGATACGTAGAATGTTTTGTGTTAAAAGTTTCCCACTTAAAGGAAGTTTATTTGAAAGCCGATAGATCAACTCCACCACAATTTCAAAAGAAACTTTAACATTAGGTGTAAGATATATGAAGAATCATGAATACTCACCATGAAAAACTGTTCTAGTAGCCTTTGCTTGTCAAGTGTCTCCAGATTTATAAGAATTTAAGGTATTTCATACTCCACGGTTTCCTGCTTCTCAAACTTGCCAAATAGGCAGCTCTCTTATTCTCATGGACAATGGGTATTGACATCTAGCTGAGTTTCCTGTTAAGTAAACAGTCAAATGAGAAATGTAGGTAAGCATCTTAATTTCATCATATTTATCTCACAGTCACTGAATATTCTATTGTGCAACTGCAAAATGTATATTTTTAAAACCATATAAACAAGGGTTTCATGGGAAAGCTTCGCCTGATCCTTCACATTAAAGACAGTGGTACACCTAAATCGCGACCATCTAAAATTTGCTACCACATCAATTTCTATCAGATTTAGGAGGCACATGTAATACTAACTCTGAGACTCTTGGCACGAAAGATCAAAGTTAAGCGAATGCACCTACAAGATATTATAATACAGCGAAATGCTTGCCAGCATAAACCATTCCTGGAGTTAGGTGTACCATATACTGTTCAACTACAATGTAATATGTCCTGCAGTGCTTACCACTTTGCAGGTTACTAAAACCACAAAACAAAAGGTTATGTTTTCTTCCTCCAGGCTTAACCTTTGACAAAGTTGTTCTAGGTTTCTAAAATCACAGTGACGATAAGACAAAAATAACCAAAGTTTATAAGTAGACCATTACAACTATTCCTGTACATTCATTTATCTGTGACTGCTGTGTTTTTATGCTTACATCATTTTCATGCATATATTGCATCCTTATGTTTTCAAATGTCGCTATTAGAAGTCGGTTAGAACCTGAAAATATCCGTAAAGTTTTAAAATTTCAGAATGATACACTTCTGTTTGCCGTGTGTACTATATATGCCTTTAGAGTTTAGAATAACCCTGATCTTAAAGGATTCACACAAACTTTCAACTATGGACTTAAAAGACTAACAAAACTCCAATACTTCATGGAGCAAATACCATTAATATTGAATAGAACTGAATATAGAATTTCTTGGTTATGTACATGGACATGTACATAACCTAGTTAAGCCTGCAATACACATGAAACACTTAACTGAAAACACATCATTTTAGCATCCTACTTATTACTGCTTTTCAGTAGATACTTAGCTGTGGAGATAATTAAGGAAGAAAATTACAAGTGGACATGGCCGTTTAAGGTTATATTACATTTAAAAAAGTTAGGTCAGGATGTATCCTATTGTGCAATGTTAAAGGGGGTGTGCTTGCCAGGTAAAGATATGACACTAGGTTATATATGCTCAGGATATATTCCATTTGTGCACAGTTTGGGGGCCAAAGCTTGCCACCTGCAGCAACACAGCCCACCTCCCCCCTCTTTTCACCCCTCCATACATTGGGGCAGCATCATATGGTAGATTAAACCCTCATAACAGCATCATACAGTGTTGGGGTAACATGTGACAAACTTTTGGGGCATGTTTAATGGTCAAGTTTTGATTGTAAGGGCATTAAAATTTTCATTCAAAGCAGAGTAAATGTTATTCAAAATCAAGAAATACAAACTTAACACTAAAACTTGGCATAAGAAAGAACTGCTCAGACAAGAAACATAAGTTACTGTGACCATAACGTGGCAGAATTTGAACTGTTCTCTGGGATAGCCTCTGGTGGTCTAATGGGCGAATAAATATTACTTTGAATTCTTGTTCAGTAAGTAAAATAACGTAGGAAAACGTCAACTGCCATAGTCTACTTTACCGCAGAATGAGGGCTTAGAATTACCATGGATTTATTTAACCTAGGCCATGGCCCCAAATTGTAATACCTAGGTTAGTATTGGTAGGCTAGCGGGAACACAAGCTCCTTTCTAACAAAAATCCATTGAGTTATTATTACACTAATGTTTTACCAATTGCAGGTTCTTTGCTACATTCCCATACGGTAATGTTACGGGCTGCTCGGTGAGCTTAATAAAAAACAACAACAAACATACAGTAATTCAACAATTCAGTGAGCGACATAAACTTTTCAGACTTACACAGGCCTAGGCTAATGTAATATGAATCTATACCCCAGTAATAACTTATTTCCGTATATTCACAAAACTTACTTATGTACCATTAAAAACACAGGCCACAAAATTTTTCATGAAGTTCCCACAAAATCTTCGAAGATCTTTGACAACTCTACGGTGAACTTTCAGGATGGACTTGGGAACTTGAAAATATTCCTCTGCCTGAATGCTGACAAATGACTCACGGTCACCTTCCGCAACTATAACAATTTCTAGAGTTGCCAACGCGCATCGATTGAATGTCGCCAAACTTATGTCAAAAGTCGGTAAAAGTCGCTATATATTTTGAATAATTCACGAAAATTGTCGCTAACCTTTAGATGAATACTGAATGCTTTTAAAACTAATAAAACTGTCGTGAATTTCGAACTGATCATTCGAAATCCCCACAATTTAACTTCACAAGTGTTGCGTTAAATTGGGGCAAGACTGAGGGATCTTGCGGGCGATACATTGAACAGAAAGCTGTCCAATACACGACAGTTTATGACGCAATTCCTAAAGGCATGGCGGGGAAGGAGCGCGTCGTATAGAAAAGAAGACGTTATGAATTTTCATTAATAAATATAATTTGCTAATCACTAGTACGAGATAAATTATCTATGTATAGATTTGGAGCCAAGGACTCCATAGCCATTAAAGAATTTGCAGATTACGGCCTTCAGCTAGAACTTTAAGTCAATTCCTTGATCTTTAATGATAACGTAAATGTCATATTTCACATTCAGGAGTAATATAGATTTAGTGGTATCCGTAATGTCGAAATAAACGATGATTCCCGCCTGAATTACAAGGAGTGTACTTCACGCGGGAAAGCATAAGTTTCTTTTAAAGAAGGGCGAAGCGAAGCTTCATTCCTGCCCAGAACCCTGATCCGAGTAAGTACCGTAAAATTTGTGTGTCTCTCAATTCTCCGACTCCCAGCCATCGCCATGCTAGGTCGAATTCCGTCGTAACAGTAAGTTAACTTTATTCACGTATATATGTGCCATCCCTGCGATGAGGGACTCGATTTATGCAGCAAATGAAAGCTGCCAGTGCAAGGATGTTATTTGTTTGTGATATTGAGTCTATGGGTCTCGTATTGTGCAGATTTTTCGTCCAGTTATGGACTTGATGTTTTGCCAGCACGTGACATCAAAGACCCTATGTGCTACCACATAAGAAAGCCAGAAAGTTTTCAGTTTATTTGAATTAACTAAGTGAGAGCAGTACGAAACTGCGTGTACTGTGGAATTCTGCTAGGAACTTTAGTTTCGGTGTACTGTTAATGTATTTAAATGTTTATTTTTTCGTAATAAAATTGTTATGTTGACCAAATTTTATTGGATCTCACCCTAAGAGTTTTAGAGTGCGCGCCTCCTCAAGGCCTTGTCATCTGCCCAGAACATCCGGGCATGAATCATATAATAAAAGTCGAGAAAATTCCCGACAAAAACCATAATTACTTTTTATTTGTAATGATTGTAATGTAAAAAGGGCTTGGCACTTATTTAAGAACAATATTTCAGATTCCCAGTCCATCTCATCCTTAGGTTACTGTGAATGCGCTAATTTTCGGATCCTCAAATATACTATTATGCCCTTTATTTGATTTCTGGTATAATTCTTGGTGGTTATTAAACACCAAGAAAAGATGTCGTCACAGTGCTAAACTAATTTCATACAACACTGGGCTAATTTCCATAAATCTAGATCTGTGAGCTTCGGCTGAGGGTGAATATCTTACATTTTTCTGTCTGTGAACAACAAAACTTGATACTTGTTTTAGCTGTCAAC
>NC_061109.1:64172528-64192528 GCF_015104395.2 Macrobrachium nipponense
AAATTATCCTACCCCACTGATATCTTATTTTGACTACCTAGTTAAGAAACACATCTGTTTTCTGTTAAGATAATCAACACCAAAAAATAAATTCCAAGAAATAAATTCCAAAAATAAGCACCAACAAACAAACTCCGACAAATAAACGCCAACGAATAAACCTTAACAAATAAACCCCAACAAATAGAACATTCCCTTCACGCGAGCTTCGAGAAAAATTCCTTCCTGTTTCATCACAAAAAAGAAATTGTGGTTTGTTCCTGTTCTGCTTCCGGAGAGGATTTCGCCTTTCGCTTCCTGCAAATAACCGTCTCCCTCTTCCCCCTTCCCTCCGCTTTGCTTTGAGGGGTTGGTCTTCCATCTTTCGAATGAAATGAATTTTTGTTATTGATAAACAAATCAATGGGTGGCCCCAACTGGAGAATTAAGAAGCAGTTTCTATCATATTCATTCATCAGCTCACAACGGTTCTTGAATAATAATAATAATTAATAATAATTATAATCTAAGGTGACACTGATCAGGTAACAGTTATAAGGATGAAAAATTTGCATTTAAAACAAAATTACTGTATTGAATATAAATGAAGAGTTATATTTAAAATAAGATTATTTTCATTACTCACATGATCATTCTTCCATCCAGTTCATTAAGAAGAAAGCAAGTTCTCCTCAGTTTTTATTACGTATTATAATATGAATTCTGATTTGAATGGGCTATCGAGATGACCTGCTGTATTATAAGCATTAAAGGAAGTAGGGCGAATATTCTTCTTTTGCTTTTGTGCAACGCAAAAGTTGACGAATGTTATTTCCGACGATATGCAAATGAGGTGCAGGTGTAACAAGAACAGTTGTTGTTGCTTTATCACAGCTGCTTGAGAGTCCCGTTACTTAAATTTCGCATAAGAACGATTTCTGATTAATATTATGGACATTAAGTGAGTGTTTGAATCCTGGAACGTCAACTGAAAAGGTTTTTTGCATTACAGAGAGAGAGAGAGAGAGAGATAGAGAGAGAGAGAATATACTGATGAGATATATCGCTTAATTTGACAAAAAGTTAAACAGCTCCAATAGAAAATAGATATAGAAGATACATAAAATAAAAACAAACGATAAACCTATAAAACTGGAACTATGGAATCCTGGACAAAGATTAATTACTTGTTATGATGTTGACTCATAAAATAAACTAGGCTGTTGGATTTCCCATTTCAGATTACAAAACAACCGCTGCAGCTTTGCTTACAGTGAGCGACCCAGGAGCCATTTGAGTTGGGGGAAATTACTGACGATAAACGATTATTGGATTTGTAAGAAGTAAGAATAATACTATAAAAGGTATTTATCGCCATTAGAGGTATTGGTACAGTGTACTTAACGACTGTGGTTCTGTAACATTTGATAATAATAACTCGGCAATTATTCATAGAGACGAAGAAGAACTGCTGGTTAGAGGTTACAGCTTGAATGCTTATGATTTATTAAAGAATACACAAATGAAGTAAGCAGTCGTGGATATTTATAGCCTCGGTAGGCCAACGCGGAATCAGAGGAATTTATTTCTGGTGATAGAAATTCATTTCTCGATATAGTGTGGTTCGGATCCCACAATAAGCTGTAGGTACCGTTGCTAGGTGACCAATTGGTTCCTAGCCACGTAAAAAAAATCTAATCCTTCGGGCCAGCCCTAGGAGAGCTGTTAATCAACTCAGTGGTCTGGTAAAACCAAGATATACTTAACTTATAGCCTCGGTAAAGCTCTTTTACAGTGCTGCTTTTCAGATGGTCGGGAATCCATTACATTGAGGGCGTAAAGTGAGACTAACAGACACTGACAGTGATGATAAATGTTTTACTTTAATGATTGGGGTCTCTCTCTCTCTCTTTCTCTCTCTCTCTCTCCCTCTAAAAATTAATTCCACTGATCCTGTCATTAACATTTACTTTGATCTGCCAAACTTATTGTGACTGTTTGTGGTAAATGGTAGTTTGGTAAGTTTTCGCTTTATTTAACAACATTTCATAACACATGTGGGCGTGATTGATGACACCTTCACGAGAAACATCTCTGAGAAGAGTTGGTCTCATTGTGCACTGATGGTCAAGTAGAAGGGAGATTTCGTAATTGAAGAAGACCATGAACTTAATTAATGGGAACCTTCCGAAATTCAAATGCATATATGTGATGAAATGGAAAAATTGATCAGAGAAGGACAAATATAATACGAAATAGAAATTAAAATAGTGAACAAATAATGACAAATAAATATTAAAATTAGATATATGTACACGTATAATTCAAAGTATAAACGATTGTGGGTAACAGTTTATGACAATACTCTGATTATGCAAATGCCTCTTTCTCAATTGGTCATTGGGGAACCTCCCATATATCACTTGGAAAAGGGTATGTATAGATTTTAGAAATCTGCAAATAAATTATGCCTGTCAATGGACAAAATAACTTTTTTTTTTTTCTGAGAAAGACAGTAAACTATTGCTTCTTCAAGTTAATGCTTCCTCAATGATAATTCAAAGTTATTGGAAAATTTATATTTCTGCAGCTAATAAAATTAGTTTTTCGTAACAACTTACATCATTATATAAATTCGAATAACTTATATGTTGTGCAGTTGCCTATATATTGTATAAAAATATACGATATAACAAATAATAAAAAAAATAATAAACTCTTATAAAAGAGGTTCTCCATATTCCAGGTCATTCTCCCATAAAACCATTTACGCTACTAAACCTCATATGAAAATATAAAGCTAATTTGCCATTGTAACCAATACCAAGTTAACAGACTGGGAAAAAGGCAATATTGAAACATCCAGAATTACCAAATACAATTGCTATTGGAGATTTGTGCAACTTTTCTATGCATTAAAATGATACAATTGTGGAGAGGATAAAAAAGCTGACGATTATTATTATTATTTGTTTTAAAAATGATGCTCAGTATTTCTGATCTATTCATTTAGTTCCTGGATATTCAAGTGCGCTATTGATGTATAGAAATCACAACTGATCAGTGACATAGCAGTAAAAGAATATTATAATACATGAAAAGAGATTAATTGGTGTTCATTGCTGACTCATTTACAGGATAATGACAGAAAAGACAGCCAAACAAAGAACAACGATATTAATACACCCTTCTTGTTATGCAAACGATTTCCGTAAGGACTGGGTCAGATCTGCGCTGGCTGATGATTTATTCTTATCAATGATTTTCTATTTAATGATCATTGCTTTGAGATTGTTATGTGAATCGAGGTACTAACGATGTAAACACAGAGTAGGACAATAGGTTTTGAACGATAAAAACTTGGCTTAATTGTATACGACGGTGAAAGCTGAACCAACGAAAACTGAGACAGAAAAGGTATTTGACGACAAATAATGATAATTCTCTCTCTCTCTCTCTCTCTCTCTCTCTCTCTCTCTCTCTCTCTCTCTCTCTCTCTATCATTGTTCGTTTCGAATCCCATGAATTATGTTGGACACTTTTCTGTTTTCCTTCCTGTGACAAAGATTGCTGCTGACCTAATTCTGCTTCAAAAGTTACTCAGGGGTCAAATGGTTCGAGATACTTTCATTAAGGATTTGAATTCCTATTCACTAACGCTTTGTTGTTCCTTTCATAACGTACACAAATATATCGAAGCATTACAAATAGAATTCTTAGCTGGGCAAAAAAAAACAAGATAAGTAAACAATAAACATATGATCAGCTGTATAATTTCGTTCCCTTATTTATTTTATTGCATTATTTATTCTTGAAATTTTGTCTATGATTTCTTTGTTTTTCGATATTGTGTTTTTATGATTTTTAGGTGCTGAAGTTTCTATCATCAGAATTATTTGTCTTTATGAAATCACCAACTGTTTCCTTTTTTAATGTTTATTCATTCCTTTCATTCATCAGTGAAACTGACCTATGGGAATGTTTCTCTGCCTTCTAATTATTATTATTATTATTATTATTTTTTTATTATTATTATTATTATTATTATTATTATTATTATTATTATTATTACCAGAACCCAAATTTTCCTATGGAGAGAAAATATGAAAGTTGTTCAGTGATAAACTAATGTTATATTTTGCAATATATGATAAGACTGTACTTAAGAATTAGTACGAATGAATTTTAAACAATTAGAACCTAAAACTAAGAAATTAAATAAAGTAAAAATTACTATTAGAAATTTGTAGTTTCCAAAAGTTTTTACGTAAGCTTGAGATCATTGAACACATGAATAATGAAGAAAAACACGTTTAACAATGACACTTAACAAGTAATGTAACCTATTCCCAAAACGTATCTATTCGAAGGATACCCATTATGTTAATAACCCAGACTCCATCTATTTCTACTTCTCGAAGGAATCTCTGGGAAATGAGATCCCTTTGAAACTCATTTGGTTTCCCGACATCCGTCCTATGACGTATGATCCACATTTCCCAAAATAAATATCTGGAATTGCGTCTTATGTGACGCAATCTGCCTTAGAACTTTGATCTCCCAACATTTTTTTCAACTCTTGTGACACGAAATAAATCATGCTACCTTAAGGAACATCTTTGCTATTGTTGAATATTAATATCAGTTTGATTCGTAACGTTATGCTATTATTTTCTAGTGCCGTTCAGTGCACATCGTGTGTGCACTGTAGGCATTATTAAAGGTAGTTTGCAGGATTCCTTCGGCACCTAGCTGCACCAATTTTTTTTACCTTTTACTTTAGCTCTGTGCTCACTTTCTTTTCTATCTTGCTGTCCAACCTCTCCAACTCCCCCTTTTTCACCTGAAGCCCTCAATGGCTAAAAGTGCCCCAAATGATCACAAATCAAACCAGTATCGCTAATTTCTTTCCTTCTTTCAATAACGTTTAGTGTTTCTGTCAATCATTGAATTTATTCTTTATGCTAAACTAGATATTTTCATTTCTCTTGTTATCACGTTTGTTTTCTTGTTGGTAGCTGTTTGATACAGAATAAAATTTATGATAAATAAAGACTAAATAGTTCCTCATTGAAAATGAGAATTTAATTTGTTTTAATAACAGACTTCCTAGTTTACTGAGTTGCGGAAATTGAAACTTTCCAAGAGTTTCAATAAAATACAAGACTAATGATATCGTGCAAGATTGATGACTTGATAAATCTGAAATGGAGCGTAAAGTGATCCAATGTTGGGAAAACTGTTAGTGATCATAAACAGTGTTTGTGAAAGGAAGAAGCGTAATCTTATCTTAACTTCCTGATGCAATTTCAAGACGCAATCTGCAAGATAGTTTCTGAAGTGTCTTTGGCAGAGATTCCTCAGGTTTTAGAAATACTTTTTACTCAAACAGCGTCTACGAACCCCGAGAAGAGAGGCCTGCCTCAGGTTCGATATTATGATGAAAAAAAGGAGAATTCAACACCAACAATAGAAACTGGGGATACGAATATAGAAAGAAACACTAGCACAACAAAGGTTTATTTACAAGCTTACTAACAAAGATAAATGCAGAATGGTGTCTCCTATTTACATAACAAAGTAAAACTTACACTGCATGAACTGGGGGAACAGTGAGGTAATGTTAATACTTGCTGGCAAGTTTTGCGTTGTCGGAGATCTATGCTCGAAGCGGTGGCTTCACAAAAGGAGAACTGTAGTTGTAGGCGTCTTCTTGACTCCGTATTGAAGAAAATAATGTCTATTCTTGATACTTGAAAGGCAGGAACTCCTCGAAACCTCTTGTAGAAAGTTTCTTCTCTCAAAGGTTGCTCAACGTCGAAAATACCTCAGTCGTTCTCCCTGACTGGACGACTTGAAAAGATTTCGATCAAACTCTCGAGCACCTTTTCCTCTCTGATCCTTCATTTGTTCCTTCTTCTCTTATCTCTCTCTGATGATCTCTGATCTCTGCTGCTGGGCTCTCACTGATAATCTGATCTGTGACTCTTACTGATAATCTGCTCCCTCCTACTTCGTCAGTCATATTTATATGGCAACCTGGAGGTGTGGCCTACTAACGAACGTCACAAGCTCCTGAGATTACCGGAACTTCTTAGAAGGACCTCAACGAAGTATTGCGTCAGAAATCGCGGCGCCTGTCAAGTTCCACAACACTCCTGCTGATTCTAGAACCATCATGAGAACAGGCGCCTTTAACACATGCGCGAAAGCCTCCGTACTGCGGAACTTCTCGAAGATGCGTTTTCTTTTCCTTTAACTCGTAATTCTTTGCTGTAAAGCAATTACTCCGGTTAATGTGCGATATATTCAGTACTGTCAATGATTACGGTCTCTCAAACTTCTATTACGCTAAGTTGAAATATACTAAAGCACCCCTAATAACCTTTCTTATTCATAGTCTGGTTTTCTTCGAACTGACAGTTAATATGTACAGTCGATGCCATTAGACCTATTCATGATTGGCAGAACCTCAGGCTACAGACGACCCACCAAAGAAAACAGCCAATCAGTAACAGGATTAGGTTTCTATGATATCAGAAGAAGAATTTTACCTTAACTAAAAGAAACTGGCTAATTCGTGAATTTCTGAAAGTAATGGAAACTAGATGTAGAAAAATAAATAAAGTGTTCCTAATTGAATTAAATATGAATTGAATGCTTGTATATATTTTCGTTTTTTGAAAATACATGAGACATTTCTCTCTCACTAAAATGGTCTAGATGAAAGATTTCCAATAAACAAGAAATGTCAAATGTGACTCTTATTGACGTCAAAATATATTTATTTGTATGATGACGAAGATAAGAGCATATTTATATATATATATATATATATATATATATATATATATATATATATATATATATATATATATATATATATATATATATTTATCTTTCAAGTGTGTGATGTGTAGTAAATTCCATATCATGTCTTGCTTGGAGAGAGATTGAGCTGAAGAGACAGCCTTCTTGAACGATGGAATCTGATTTGTATGCATTTTTAATCTGGAGGGTGTCCGTAATGTTGCCAGGGGCAGTTTGGGGTGTGTTGAATATGTACATTCTCTTGTACGAATGTCACAGGTCTAACCCACCGAGGTACTTGGGGAAAGACACATTCCTTTTGTGATAGGAAAGAAGACAGTTGAGTAAACGCCAGGTATCGGGAGAAAACCCCATCTTAAAGGTATGGCACATATTTTAAATTACTTAGAAACAGTTGCCTTTGAAAAGAGAGAAGTGTGAAATGTATCTCTTTACTTTATATTGCCTTTGAAAAGAGAGAAGTGTGAAGTGTATCTCTTTACTTAATATTATGTTATGTATCTTTATTACAAATGGGCTCTATTCCATGATATTAGAGACAGGGTTCTCTATCCTGACTAATACAATGAAACAATTGACATTTTGGGCCTGGGAGTGAATACTTAGCCAGGAGAGTGGAATGATAACTTAATAGTTTTTCTATGTGGGGCAGACTTGGGTTTTTATCACTATGACTCATTAATCATTTTGTTCTATTTTATGTTCACCTCCTTTGGGTAATAAATAGTATATTTTTGTATTTATGTGAGCTTAATAGCCTAATGACATGTTTGTAGATAAAGGGCGCCCACTGTCAACAGGTAAGGTTTTCCAGTTTGAGTAGTTTTGTCAAAAGGGAGATAAGATTGGTGGCAACGGTTTAACAAGCTTTTTATATATTTTATAAGCTGTAGGTATGCTAACGAAGAGACTGGTGACTAGTTAGACATATATTTTTTGGTAGGAAAAAGGGTTATAACCATGTCACAGGCAACTCGGGGCTCTTTTTGCTGATTCAATGGCTTAGTGTGGTGTTGGAAGCGTCGGGTATCTCTCTGCATCTCAGTGTTGGCCATTTAGTGATTCATGAAAAACAGTGTTTTAAAACGGGAAGGGAAAAAGTTTAGTTTTTGACATATTAAGGTATTTCGCGAGTGAAGTGAACAGGCTACGCATATTTGCGATGCGTATATGAATTCGGTTTCCAGTCATATGAAGATGTGAGTGTATTTTCAAGTTTTCTTTCTTATTTTCTCCTTTTTATTTTATTATTTTTTTTATTCCTTTTTGTTTTGATGTCTCTTGAAATTCAACGGACATGGTTATGATATGAGCAAGGGTTTTGGTTGTGAGTCACGCCCTGAGAGAGAGAGAGAGAGAGAGAGAGAGAGGCGAGAGTTTGTGTGTGTGGGTAGGGTGTCACTGGGTTGGATCGCTTAGTAAGCATTTTGCACTTTTTTCCTTTTTCTATCCCCTCCAGTTTTTGTTGTTGTTGCTTTCCAGGGATGATACACTGGGCGCAGAGCGCGTTTGTTTTTTTTTTACCCAATATTGGAGGAAAATTTGTACTAATTTTTCTGGATTGGGTTTTGTGTGTATATAAATACATTGAGAGAGAGAGAGAGAGAGAGAGAGAGAGAGAGAGAGAGGGAGGCGAGAGTGTTTGTGTGTGTGGGTAGGGTGTCGCTGGGTTGGATCGCTTAGTAAGCGTTTTGCACTTTTTTCCTTTTTCTATCCCCTCCAGTTTTTGTTGTTGTTGCTTTCCAGGGATGATACACTGGGCGCAGAGCGCGTTTGTTTTTTTTTTACCCAATATTGGAGGAAAATTTGTACTAATTTTTCTGGATTGGGTTTTGTGTGTATATAAATACATTGATGTTATTGAGATCGGGAACCTTATAGAACAAATGAGCTTCCAGAAAGAGAGAAAAATGGCGGATACTAAGAGTACCACAACGCTACTACATCATGTAACGAACGTGAGTGCGGGTGTGAGCCTGTTCCGGGGAATGGTAGATGGTGTGCTATCCCAACCGGTGCAAATTTTTATTGAAGGGGTGAATAATTATTTAGCCGGAAAGAATATAACAGATGATATAGAGGTGTTTAGAGGGGCGAAAGCTTTGCTAGATTTCAATAGAGGCGATCTCTCCCATCGTTGTAGGAGTTTCCAATTTGCCCGATGTCGTACCTGGACTGATTTCCAAGCATTTTTAAAAACAGCTTATGGCTCAAAGGAACACGGAGATATGGTGAGGGACCTTCAGGGTCTTTATAAACTACGGAAGGGCAATAATAGCCTTGTAGAACATAGTTCAAAACTTTTTGACTCAGTGGCAGATTGGGTAGGAAAATTGAAAACATCTAAATGGTTTACAGGAAGTATTCATAAACTGATCTATTTTTCCCTGCTCTTGCACAATGTACCGGATGCAATAGTGAATAGCTTTGATGAAAAGATGGAACCTACTTCAGACGAAGAATTACTTTATGCCCAAATGGAGAAACATATGTCTAAAAGCCCCACTGTAGATAGTACAATTTTTAATGGGACAGGCTCGAGGAATAAGGTGCAAAGAGACACAGAATTTTCTCCTATCCATCTGTGTGCAAAAGTTGAATATAACAAAAGATCGATTGATCAAAGGCAACAGCAGTTGTGCTGATTCAACTGCAATAAACCAAGGCATCCAAAGAAATTGTGTAGGGTTAAATATTGTGTAATGTGTAAGAGTACTGATCATTATTGGCAATCTTGTCCATCTCAGATACGGAGAGATGTGAGGCCTACACCTCTAGTGTTCTGGTAATTGTAATGTGAGGACTTCCCAGAGGGGTCAAACAAGAGGGCAAAGGGATCGGCAAAATATCTGGAAGCCCGATCAACAAAAAGGGTACAGGTGATTGGTACGTGCCATTGTGGTCTCGTGGGGGACGCCCAAGAGCCCAGGCCTATAGTTTATGGAACAGTAGGGTATGTGGATATCCCGATATTTATAGACTCGGGTGCGTCTATAAATTTAATGGACTATAATTTGTATCAATCCATGTTTTCAAATTACCCTTTGCAACCCTCAACGGAGGTGTGTGATGTACAAGCCCATACATTAAATACCCTGGGTTGTGTTCAAATACATTTTACTCTCGATGACAGAGTACTAACAGAACCATTTCTGGTAATGAAAGAAATTGCATTGGGCAACAGACTTTTGCTGGGTCATCCTGCGTGTAGAAGACACAAGATTTCGATCCATGCTGGTGTTAATGAGATAACAGTCGGAGTACCTGGTGTTTTTCTGCATTATGAGGACGTGATTAGAGTGGAGGACATGGAGATTATTGAAAAAGGAGATGTGCTCAGTCATATTAATGGCGGTGATACGAGTGTAACGGAGAAAGGTAATATTAAAACCCACATTAGTGATATGGGAAATGATTGCGGGGGTTCTATCAGAGTTCACGGTGATAACAAAAGTGGTGATGCTGATACTAATATTGATGTTGTTTCTGATACTAACAATGCTGGGGATAATACTGAGGGTGGTAATGTGTATGGGGTGGTGGAATAGGGAGATACCAACCACAAATATAGAGGTGTTTTATCCGAAGATATTGTGTTATTACCTGGTTCAAAGACTATGGTAAAAGTCAAATTGAAGGAAGTGAGAAAACCTACGGATGTGTGTGTTATTGAAAATAGCAAGAGGCTTAGGGGGGTTATTTGCACGGCATCGGTGAACAGTGTATCCATGGATAGGACCACGTGGTTGGAGTTACTAAACTGTAATGATACAGTTAGAAGATACCAGAAGAATACATACATACTGGATTTCCAAGATTGGAGTCATGATACTGGTTCAGTGGGAAACCTGAGTTTTCAGAGGCAGAATTGCAATCAAAGAAACGAATATTTAGAGAACATTTAGCTAATGCAGATTATAGCAAACATGTTGAAGCGATAAGCGAGCTCTTGGCACAATTTGGGGATATGGTATCCTTACAAAGAGATAAATTGGGGTTGACTAATCTGTTAGACCATAAGGTAAATTTGGAGAGGGGCGCAAAACCTATTTATATTCCTACATATCGCATACCTTTCAAAATCAGAGAACAGGTAGAGAAAGAGGTCAATAGATGGGAGGAAGAAGGAATCACTAGACCTAGCATGTCTCCTTAAAACTTTCCCTTTAGGGGTGCCTAAGAAGGACGGTTCTTTCCGCTTATGCGTCGATTTTAGACGTTTAAATGAATAGACGATCCCTGACAGCTATCCAGTCGCGTGCATACCAGATCTTTTTGTTGAAATCGGGGGACATAATATTTATAGTTCTTCCGGTAGTGTGTCAACGTAAACCTTTTCGAAAAATTCCATACATAAGTTAGCCAATATAGGGGAGAGAGGTGAGCCCATCGAAACCCCAGATTTTTGTTGATAGAACGAACCATTAAACTCAAAAATTGTAGATTCAACGCAAATGTTAATCAAATGACAAAATTTATCTATGTGCATAGGTGGCTTGAAAATATTATATTGGCTAACTTATGTAGGGAATTTTTCGAAAAGGTTTACAATGACACACTACCGGACGACATCAAGCCTGAAATTTGGGTTAAGTATGTAGATGATATTTATATTGTTTATAGACACGGTGAGGAAGCCTTTCATGGGTTTTTAGTGTTGCTTAATGGTTTTTTGCCCTCTATTAAATTTACAGTGGAAAAGGAAATGGAAAATAGGCTTCCCTTTCTAGATATGGTAGTTCATAGAGACACAGTGAGTAGTGACTTTAAATTCAGCGTGTATAGGAAGAACACCCACACAAACACTTATATTCATTACTTTTCATATCATGAACCTAAAGTAAAGCACAACGTTTTAACCAATTTGTTTTTTCGAGCATACCGAATATGTGATCCCCAGTTCATTGACGCCGAAATAAATTTCTTGGTAGATAGTTTTACTAAACTGTGTTGCCCAAAGTTTTTTATACTACAGTCTCTATCTAAAGCTAGATCGATGTTTTACGCCCCCTTATGATATAACTGAAAAGGTAGATTTTAAGGCATCTTTTGCTCTTCCTTATAATAGAGAACTTAATACATTTTCTAGACAGCTTAAAGGAAAAAAGAATGGCTTCAACATAGTTTTTCAGTACAACAGTACAATCAAGGAGAACTCATTAAAAATAACCCGGGTAATAGAGAGACTGTAGGAGTATATGTAATACCTTGTAGTGATTGCAATGAATGTTACGTGGGAGAAAGCGACGTTCCATTGATAAGAGAAGGGAAAAACACGTTGCTGCTTGCAGAAGGGGAAGTTCATACAGTCCAATTGCGCAACATACATGGGAGAAAAACCACACAATAAATTTTAAAGGTACAAAGGTTGTTTTTGCATGTAACGACAGGACTTTGAGACGAGTAGTAGAAGGGGCGTTAATTTCATTAAACGAGACCTTTGCAGGAAATACTGGTATTTCAGAAAATACAGCTATTTGTGAAGAGATATGTAGAAAAGGGAAAATTTCAAACTTTAGAAATATATGTGCCAATAACGATGCTGCCTCCTCTCCTGTTTACTCCACTCAGGTCATTTCTCCAACAAACCACCCAACCAGCAGAGAACAAGCAGTTGACAATAGAAACATTCCCCCACGCAGATCAAGACGAATTCTGGAAAGAACGAGGGCTCAACCGCCTGATCATTCATAATATAAACTAGCTTGTTACCTAACCGTTGTTTTTGCAAATGTTTGTGCTCTTACTTGTTAGTTCCTTGAGGTGACATATCACATTTTAGTGAATAAGACCACAGGTGATGGTCGAAAGCTTTAATCCTGTACAAAAATATATATTATAAACTACAAGAGGATATTACTTCATTGTGGATTGTATCCCCATATATATATATATATATATATATATATATATATATATATATATATATATATATATATATATGATATATATATATATGTATATATATATATATATATATATATATATATATATATATATATATATATATATATATATATATCATTCGAGCTACAAATGTCCTTTAATATCTAATTCGCTCTACCTCGGAATTGATATATTTTCATATTTGTACCGAAGGGCAATTTTTTAGTTGATAATAATTTCGTCCCCTCATGGGATCGAACCACAGTCCAGTGGACGGGAACGAAATCAGGACGGACAGTGATGTTGCCGAGTCGGCCAACGTCACTGTCCGTCCAGATTTCGTTCCCGTCCACTGGACGGTGGTTCGATTCCATGAGGGGACGAAATTATTATCAACTAAAAAATTCCCCTTCGGTACATATATGAAAATATATCATTTCCGAGGTAGAGCGAATTAGATATTAAAGGACATTTTGTAGCTCGAATGATTTATATGAATCACGGTGATGTGATAATTAATCATATATATATATATATATATATATATATATATATATATATATATATATATATATATATAGATATATCATATATAGGTATATACATATATCGATTATGCAATATCTTTTCAATTCTTATCAATTATCTCTCTCCAATATTGATGTTCAGTTCAGAATGAGTTTCAGTTCTGATCAATATGAATTCTGGCCATAATTCAATTAACTTCAGTGATGAAGAAAAAAAGAACAGTTTGAAAGAAGTTATTTAAAAGGAGGTCTACTCCCTTCATATGGTTTTAACTATTTCTATCATTATTGTAAGTAATAAAGGGAGTACACTGACATCATCATCCACTAAAGTTACCTGTCAATCAAACTTTGAAAGGTACGTTACCCGTTACACCACACTGAGGTTGGTAAACCTAACTCTCAAGTGTATTAAAATGTTAAGGTATGAATGTAGCTTAGTTACCTCCATTATCTTGAATTTAGTTACCTGCTCATATTAACCAGATAAGATTTCTTTGCATTACAGTCTTTTAGATCTAAAAACTTATGACAAAGGAAAGAAATGTTTTAAATATACAACACCTTTCAAGGACCCGCAAAAAATTTCCTCTGCGTCAGGAATTCGCAAACAACTTCTAAGAAGTTGAGAAGAACTTCCAAACTTCTCGCAAGCATGCTTGCAAGAAGCGTCAGGCAGGATTTAACATCTCCCCTCCGTTCGTTGGGGAAAAGAGTTTCTTAAAGTTAAATAATTTTCACATTTGAATAAATATTTTATGTTGCAGCATAAAAATGGGCTGTTGTGAGCATTAGTTTACGTTCCTGATGAAGACTGCGTTTCACTTGATGAGGAAATAATGTGAAGTTATCACGTACTAAGGATTTTTCAGTTTAGAGATGATTTAGTAGATTGTAAAGGGAAAACAGATTGCTGAAACTCATGAATGTTTTGGCAGAACGTGTAAATAATGTGTTTGTGTGTGTGTGTGTGTGTGTGTGTGTGTGTGTGTGAGAGAGAGAGAGAGAGAGAGAGAGAGAGAGAGAAAGATAATATTTGTAAGCCATGCAATTAAAGGAGAACTGGTAATTAAATGCCAGTTGATGTTTTAACGAAAAGGGACTAAATTCAGTGGATGGAGTGCTGGTGCAATCCGTTAGAGATGGATATATATATATATATATATATATATATATATATATATATATTTATATATATATATATATATATATATATATATATATATATATATATATATATATAAGGAGAGAGAGAGAGAGAGATGAGAGAGAGAGGAGAGAGAGAGAGAGAGAGAGAGAGAGAGAGAGAACGTTAATTGCAGCTGACACGACAGGCAAATGGCTGGTCCTCAGGGCAAAATATCTCTTATGTGAGCAATTACGAAGCAACATAGTGCATTATTTTAGTGCAGAGGCTATTGGAGAAGGAGAGAGAGAGAGAGAGAGAGAGAGAGAGAGAGAGAGAGAGAGAGAGAGAATACCAAGCCAGTTAACGTGTCAGGTAAACGACTTATGGTCCTTAGGTTAAAGATTCCAGCTGAAACAATGTTTTCTGTATTGATCTGAAATCTCTGTAATTAGAACAGTAAGCTCCCTTTCTCATGTGTTCGGTTACCCACAGAAATACCTTTTTAAATACGAAAGCCATTTCGTAAGAACATAGAAATGTCTGTAAGTAGACCTGTTAAGAGGAAAACTAAATAGAGACAAGATTAAAGGATAAGGGTTGATTCCTTAATCCCGAAGAATGTTATGTAAACCTAGCCTCTCAAAAGAAGGAAGACTATAAGACGAGAAAAGCAAAGGTAAAATAAGTTCCAAATGGTACTAATAAAGGTAGGAAAATAATTTACTGAACTATGGCAGCACAATAAAGTAAATCAGGTAAAATAAAAAAATGGACACTATATACAAAAATAAGAGATGAAAATTTAATTATCAACTGAGATAAATGTTACAGCATAATGGAACACGTTACATCTATTTTATAATAAACTCGTTATAAAAGGATTTGAAAAGAGAGTAGGCTTTAATTACCGACATAATGAGGACAAGAAAATTGTAATTCTATTTTATACAGGATTAAGGAAACATCAAGTACCAAATTTTCAACCATAAATGTTCGGTTGAAGCTATTAAAAGGAGTAAAAGTAGCAAAGTGCATAGTTAGGAATGAACGGGATGAGGGAAAAGAGTAAAAATCAAGAGAGAAAGGTTAAAAAAAGTACAATAAGAATGGAACAGGAGTAAAATTCTTGTAATAGAAAAATAAAACAGCATTTTTAATGAGTAAAATTGGTATATGAGTAAAATATGGTAGAGTAAGCGGGTACCCAAACGTGTGCTGTTTAATGAAAACAAGCTGCAAAACAAAATAAATAAAAAATGCCAGAGATGTTTATAAGTTCTTCTTTATATTCAGAGAGAGAGAGAGAGAGAGAGAGAGAGAGAGAGAGAGAGAGAGAGAGAGAGAGAGAGAGAGAGAGAGAATTTCAAGCACTAGAGTTTTAAAATTCTGGAGATCAGAAAGACGATAATAAAAAATATGAGATCAAACATTTCACGATTTCGAATAGAAACGGGAAAATCAACGTTTTTCAGTATAATGAGCTCAAAACCAATTACTATTTATTTATTTATTTATTTATTTGTATTATTTATTTATCTATTTCTTTATTTATTTGTTCATTTGAGGACGATACTTAATAAACAAAAGCAAACATTATACGATTTTGAAGAGAAACGAAAAAAATCAATATTTCCAATTATAATGAGCTCAGAACTCAAGACTTTATTTATGAATTTATTTATATTTTCATTTACTCACTTATCATCTATTAATCTTTATTTTTAAGAATTTATTCATTTTTGTAAGTACTAAACAACAACACGGATTATCTGTTTTGGCAGCTTTTAAATAACGAAGTGTGACTTCCTTGGTTTCGTATTAGTCTCAGGTATAATGGATTAATCATACTTCTTGGAAACTTCGATCAAAACTAAGACTTATCTTCCTATGAGTAATGATTATCACTTCCTTTTAAGATTACTGTGTGCGTGGAGAGAGAGAGAGAGAGAGAGAGAGAGAGAGAGAGAGAGAGAGAGACCTTACCTTACCTTACAGACCTTACATCTTGTTCGGGTTGCCCCAGGTCCCTCAGTATGAGGCACCACTAATGTCTATCAGAGAGTTGCTAGTACATCTTCCAATATATTTTGCATCTTCCAATCTTCGATGGTCTGGGATGCAGTTTAGATATTTGTCGAGCTTATTCTTAAACACATCTATGCTCACTCCTGTTATATTCCTCCGATGAGCTGGCAACGCATTGAATAGACGCTGCATTATCGATGCTGGTGCGTAGTGGATTAATGTCCTGTGTTCTTTCCTTATTTGTCCTGGTATAGTTTTGGGCACTATTAATCTACCTCTGCTTGCTCTTTCTGATATTTTTAGCTACATGATGTTATCATCTATTCCTTCTATCTGTTTCCATGCCTGAATTATCATGTAGCGTTCTCTTCTCCCTTCAAGACTATATAATTTTAAGGATTGTAGTCTTTCCCAGTAGTCAAGGTCCTTAACTTCTATTCTAGCTGTAAAGGACCTTTGTACACTCTCTATTTGTGCAATATCCTTTTGATAGTGTGGGTACCATATCATATTGCAATATTCAAGTGGACTACGAACATATGTTTTATAAATCATAAACATGTGTTCAGCTTTTCTTGTTTTGAAGTGCCGTAACAACATTCCCATTTTTGCTTTACATTTTGCCAATAGAATTGCTTTTTGATCGTTGCATAACATGTTCCTATTCATCATCACACTAAGGTCTTTAACTGCTTCCTTATTTGTGATTGTCTCATTATTAGGTCCCCTATATGCATAGTTTATTGATTCAAATTTATCAGAGTTAAATACCATCCTATTTACCTCTGCCCAATCATATACTTTGTTAAGGTCTCTTTGTAGCGCGTTCCTATCTTCATCACAAGTAATTTCTCTACTTATTCTTGTGCCATCAGCAAAACTACTCACTACCGAGACCTTAACATTACTGTCTATGTCTGCAATCATAATAACAAAAGGTAATGCAGCTAAAACCGTACCTTGTGGCACACCGGAAATTACCTTAGCTTCCTCTGATTTCTCATCGTTTGCAATAACTATCTGTTTTCTGTTGTGTAAAAATTCTTTTAACCATCTTCCTACTTTATCCACTATATTATGTTTTCTAATTTTCTTCGCTAATATATTATGGTCTACCTTGTCAAAAGCTTTTGCAAAGTCTAGATAAACCACATCTGTTTCATTTCCGCTTTTCCTATTTTTGTATATGTTTTCATGGTGGACTAACAGTTGGGTTTGTTTGTGACTTTTTCGGGTACGAAACCATGTTGTCCTATATTAAACAGATTATTTTTTAATAAATGTTTCATAATATTTTTCTTCATTACTCTTTCATACACTTTCATAATATGTGATGTTAGACTCACAGGCCTATAATTACTTGCCTCTAGTCTTGACCCACTTTTGAATGTAGGGGTAATATATGCTAATTTGTGCTCATCATAAATCTTGCCTGTATCTACACTTTGTCTTAATAATATTGCAAATGGCTTTGCGATAGAATGAACTACTTTCTTTAACAAAATATCAGGAACTCCATCAGGCCCTGCTGCAGCTCAATTTTTAATTTCATTAATAGCCTGCACAATATCAGCTTCATTAATATCTATGTCAGCTAAATATTCACTATTTTTGTCCCTTACTTCTATATCATTATCTTCATTATCTATTCTAGGGGTGAATTCTCTCTTATATCGTTCTGCCAATATGTTGCAAATTTCCTTTTTTTTCATTCATTAATCTCCCTTCAATTCTTAGAGGGCCTATTTCTATTCTTCTTTTATTCATCTTTTTCGCGTATGAGTATAATAGTTTGGGGTTTTGCTGGATATTTATTAGGGTTTTTTCTTCCAAGTCCCATTTTTCATTTTCTTTTGATTGTATAATCTTTTGTTCTGCATTTTATATCTTACTTTTTAGTTCTATAACTTTCCATGCATTTTTTTCTTTTGCAAGACCTTTTTTCCACTTTCTGATTTTCTGGAACAAGATCCTTCTGTCCTCTGGTATGCATGATTGATGTTTACTTTTCTTCTGTTTTCGGTATATATTATCCACTATTTTCTCTAATATTTTTATATAATATCTCCGTATTTACCCTTATGTCATCACTTACGAAAATGTTATTCCAATCTTTGTTTAATTCTTCATTTATTTCTGACCATTTTATATTTTTACTCTAGAAGTTGTCTTTCCCATATCCTTTCCACTTTTTCATTTCT
Source organism: Macrobrachium nipponense (assembly GCF_015104395.2). Classification (NCBI taxonomy): domain Eukaryota; kingdom Metazoa; phylum Arthropoda; class Malacostraca; order Decapoda; family Palaemonidae; genus Macrobrachium; species Macrobrachium nipponense. The sequence continues at coordinate 64,191,107 of NC_061109.1, forward strand.
TTTTTATCTCTGTTTTCACTTGCTTTGGAATGGACTGTTAATTCTATGACATTATGGTCTGGAATACTCGCATTATAAACTATTTTTTGTTTAACATAATTCATCTTGTTCACAAATGCTAGGTCTAAAGTATTTTCCTTTCTTGTTGGCAGGTGATTTATTTGTTGAATGTTGTATTCTAGTAGCATATCTAATAGCTTTTCGAATTGCCTCTTATCTTCTACACTACTATTACTCTCTTTTTTATATGTATAAGTACAACCGCAATCTCCTATTCGTTCTTTCCAGTCTACGAAAGGAAAGTTGAAGTCTCCAGATAGGAGAATAGTCCAGTCCTTGTGATTTCTACATATATCATCCAATTTTTCTATTATTAAGTCAAACTCTTTAGTATTAGGAGGTCTATATATTACTATGTTAATTAATTTTCAGATTCAAATTCTACCGCTATTAGTTCACATTCTGAGTTACTATATTTCTCATATTTTTCCTTGTTTTTTGTCTTTCCCATATATTGCGGTTCCCCCTTGATTCCTATTTTTTCTATCTGATCTATAAGTATGGAACCCTTTTATTTGATCATCATTCCCAGTGTCTTGGGAATATCAGGTTTCACTTATATTCATTATATCTATTTTCTTTTCAATTTGGGTTAGTTCTTCTAAGTACTCTATTTTTCTTTTTGAGTTACTCGTAACTAAACCCTGCGCATTATCACTATGATGGTTTGCATGTTTTCTTCTTCATGTTAAATATGGGTTAATATAAGGATTTTTCCAATGTCTCTTTTTTCCTGTTCTGGGTTGTTGTTCCTTTTTTCATTTCCCAAATTCTGACATTAAAAAACCCAACTTTTCCATAATATTTGATCTTCCTTCATCATAATTATTAATTTCTGAATCTGCAATTTTCTCCGTATCTGCAATATTCTCTTGCATAATAAATACAGTTATTATCTCTTGAGTTGTATCGTGGAGCTGAGGCTTTAAAATTTTTTGCTGACATCACTGCATATCGCATTGATGGCTTGGTTTTTTCTTTTACCTGATATTCTTTAATCCTCTCTTTATTTGTTTCTTTCTTATTTTGGATTTTATCACTCGATTGATTATTTATTTGATTATGATTCATTTCTACAGGGAGCATATATTTACATTTTTTGTCGAACTTACATCCTTTTCCTTCTTTTAGGTTTTTGCACATTTTTGGATGCAGATCTCTGCAATCATCCTCATAGCCGTTTAGGTATGCACATTTACCATATATTTCATAGTTGTGACATACCTTAGGATGTTTGTAGTAACATCTTTCTCCAAATCTGCAATTCCCTCTTTTCAAAAGGTTGCAGACTTTGTCTTTTTTGTCTATTTTTTCCTCTTTCCCGTCATTGTGTAGATCTGGGTAGAGCCCCTTCGGGATTTT
>NC_061109.1:64197528-64207528 GCF_015104395.2 Macrobrachium nipponense
CCTTTCTTTGAATCACTGGGTAAGGTTACATATATTTTTGTTTGAGATAGTAAATCTGTAGGATTACTGGTTCCATGTCATACTGATTCTTAATTGGTAACAATATTATTGATTGGTTACTTCTTTAGATTAATGGTTTCACATAATAAGCTGGAACATAATCTGGAAATTAATATTAACTGGAATAATCCTAAACATGCTTTTGTTTAACTCTTATATGATAATTTTTGCTATAATGTACGTGTGTTTAAACACGTCCACCTTTCTTTGTGACCTAATAGTTTTAGTTATAATATTTTTCTCTTAAATTAACAAATTCCATTTGGGTCTTGGTTTTAAACATAATAAATTAAAGAAACATTTATCTATCTTTCTAGGCATCTCTATATTTATTCACCTTTTAAACTCATGAGAAATTCCAAACATTATTTTGCAACCATCATTTTTCTTGCACACGTCTTATATGTTATGTGCAGTTCACGACACGTGAAGGTATTCCACTTTTATTAATTATTCAGGCATGAAGTATTCTGATGTATTCTATTCCTTACATATTCGCGTGTATGCAATTAACTTCAATAGCAACAATATCCCTGGTTTTTTCAATCATTATTAATTCATCGAGGGTCAAGGAAGCTTGCGTTAGATTAATTGAATGCAATACTATTTCCCTTTTACAGAACATAATGCCTCCACACATTCAACGATGGAATATAAAGAAGGAACAGATAGAATCGAGATTATTATTAAATGAATTTCATTTCTACAAGTTATTATGTAATTTGGGATGTCTTTCCTCGGCCAACAACAAAGATCCTCTAATAAGCAAATTAAATGAACATCACTCTTCTTTCCGGGAAAATCTTAGATCAACGAATACAGCTTTCCTTCGCTAAATAATAATCAATTTCGAGGAAACTCTTTTATGAATAAATTCAGTTTTCCTCCGCTGGATAACAACTAATCTTTAACAAACTTTTTGATCAGTGAGTTCATTTTCCCTTGGCTATTTGCCTAATAATTTCTCCAACCTCAGTTAAATTTTCCTTCGCTAAATATTCCGTCTCCCAGAGGATATAAGAAAACAGGCGAAGCACGAGCTGCGTAGCCGAGTGAAGTGTTCTACCAACAGACACAGGGTTCCCCAGCAACGTTTAATCTTAACTGCTTCATTCACGTTAACAATGACATTGGTTCTCTGCAGACTGACTGCGGCTACTCCGGCTCCTCACTCGAGAGGGCAGCCCCGCTAGAGGTCAAAGGTCACGTGTAGGACAGAGGAAGCGAGTGGGTTGTCGAGGCTATTGTACTTTAATATGAATAATGTCGATGGATATATAAGATATTAATATGAGGTTTATATTTGATTCCATCTTGCATTTGATTCGCTCGATTTTTGCAATAGATAACGACCTATCTCTCCTCTCTCTCTCTCTCTCTCTTTTTTTATATATATATATATATATATAGATATATATATAATATATATAATATATATTATATATATATATATATATATATATATATATATATATATGAGTAACTTGATCACGATTTATATAAAAAACGGATGCTATGTAGAAAATAATTTGCCTCAAGTAAACGGTAGCGTAGACCGAAGGATCTCTGGCATCTAGTCTTTTCATATTCCTCCGTGGCATTACCTTTATATATATATATATATATATATATATATATATATATATATATATGATATATATATATATATATATATATCTATATATATATATATATAACGAAGATACACCGACGGCATTATAAAGAGAATTACATAAACCATAAGAACACTAGCAAGGATACACTAATTTAACTCCCAAAACACAATAATAAGGTATATACAATACATAAACTAAAAGTGCGTAAAGAAAATTAAAAAAGTATGTAACCATTCCATACGAGCAAAGGTCATTCCATATTAATAAAAGATAATTTGGAGTACTTCGAAACGAATATAAGTATTATGGTTTCGTATGCCATTGTAGATTATTGGAACTGTTATTTCGTTTATACAGCCTGATGCCTAGACCTAAGTTGTAAGATTTCCGAGGCCTACTTATAGAGGAGTTTGCGTCAAATGATGTTTTATGGTTGAGGGAAACAACATACGAAAGAGAATATTTTCAGCGAATAAACACTAAAGAAATATATTATTTGAGCTTTACTGACGTGATGCAATAATTTGTCAACGGCATTTTAATTCTAATTCCAAGAAAGCTGTGAAAACGTTGTTTGTGAGGAATTCGACAAATACTCTTTAATGGCGTCACCTAATTCACTGAACTCGTTAAAAAACGTATTATTCGCAGAAGTTTTCTCCTAATGCAGATTTCGAGCGATGTATCAAACAATAGTGCAGTGTGTAAGTACAGTTGAAAAAACAAACTGCAATAAAAGGAATAAACCTTAACGGAAAACACTTCAATAGAATAAGTGTTTAAATAGTGATGGCAAAATAAAATGGCACACATTAACAAAAAAGAATAAATCTTAATGGTAATAACTTCCAAAGAGGAAGGTTTAAATCTTTAAATGGTGATGGCAAACTAATATGATACCAAATAAAAAAATGATTAAATCATAATGGTAATGACGTCAAAAGGGGGACTTTTAAATCTTTGAAAATAAATCAGCAGTTGGAGAACAGGATAATTACGGTGACTATCCGATAAGGCGCAAAGTAATTTCACAGCCAAGTTAATCTGCCGACGGAATTTCGTCGGTGTCTGGGTCATGGCCATGTCGTTAATATTCAGATTTTAAAAACATTTCAAGGAATTTCGCCATGGAAAATTTTCCAAAATGGTCGACTATATAATAATTGCAGGCTTCTTGAGAATAAGTCTGCAACTGTAAATATTTGTTAGTGTAATTGCAGTTGAACAGAATGCCGATCAGTTATAATGTGTTCATTTGAACAGAATAAATGAGGTCACCGGATTGATTTCCCTTATTTAACATATTTATGTTACACAGAGAAAGGGAGATGGAATGGGTCTATTCCTTCCTTACGTTTCACGACCATGAAGAGAATGGTCCCATGCTTCTGTAAAAAGATAAAAAGATAAAACAATTTAAAGGGTTGATAAAGATTTTGCCCAAACTCCTCTGAAGTAACATTTCTTTCATCTTGACAAGGCAAACACCTCTGTTTATATATCCATTTTCATGACACTCATTCTCTCTCTCTCGCTCTGTGTGTGTGTGTGTGTGTGTGTGTCTCCCCTTTCGATTCTATTTAAACAGCAGGCCATATTCACATCAAACGTTTGCACTCCAAAGAAAACGAGAGAGAGAGAGAGAGAGAGAGAGAGAGAGAGAGAGAGGTATATTTCAATAAGTATTTATTAAAATACAGCGAAAGAGACGAAGTAAAATAACGAGACTAAAAGGGAAAAGGTATATTTACTGTATATTGAATAACGAAAAATTTCCAATGAATAATTAATCGGTATTCAGTTTTTATTCCTTTCATCATCTATTTTTTAGGGTATTTTATTCATTATTATATTCTAACATTCCTGTTTGTTCGTTGCATATCCGGAGAAAAAATTAAACAAAAACCCTTAGAATTATAAAGTCAGTGAAAAAAATCTTTGTAAGAGAATAAAAAAATTATATAGGAAACTTGTTTGAAATAATGCATCACTAATTAACCAGAAATATCAGTAATTTCAGACATCCTAATTACTCGTGATGCTGTCATTACCTCTCTCAGGGCTCCAGGCTGCTCGTTTGCACCGAAATACATTTCTGTTCCGTAGTCATCGCCTATACTCTGTGTTTTTTTCACCTGTCCATCCGCCTGTGGTGTTTTTGTATGGTAACACTGCGTCCCGGCTTTAGATAGTTTACGGCTAATTAAGTTTTAAGTTTTTAGGTAAACTAAAAGGATATCTGGGTGTACATTTGTAACTGAAAAGTGTTTTAATAATTTACTGTATGCGAATGACACCGTTAACATTCGAAATAGGATATTATTATAATCGTTGAATGTAGGCTGAATGTAACTATCTAAAGCCCGGGACGCAGTGTTACCATACAAAAACACCACAGGCGGATGGACAGACGAAAAAAAACAGAGTATAGTGGCACGTACCTAACAAGGTACGTGTAGACGTACGAGCATATGTATATAGTATATATATATATATATATATATATATATATATATATATATATATATATATATATATATATATTATATACATGCATATAAATGTATAATTTATTATGCAACACGCCAAGAAACAGAAGATTTTGAATAAATTGCTCTAAATCTTAATCATTCTTCTTTCCATAAGATATATTATATTCAGAAACCGAATTTATAATATGGTGAATAAATCATAAAAGAAATCATTTCATGGAGTTACCTCTTCTTCTCTTGTGAAAACCGATTGATAAATAAGACCAGATTGCTATTTTTTTTTTAATTAGAATTACAATGAGTTGTTAAAAGACATTACAATACCAATGCCCCACATACTTGAATCCAAATGAATCATTACATGGATTTTGCATATGACTTTTCATTATGAAAATGGAAAATTCTTATAAATGAGGAATGACTCACACTTAATATGTCCTAGTGTGTTCACCAAAAAAATGACAACGAGCTTATGCAAGGATTGTCACAAAAATCGTTGCACTCAAGCGACCAAATTACCCTAATTGGTTTTGTTGAGACTTGTTTAAATTCATATTTGTGCCTCATATGAAAAGCATAGATATGTTCCTTGATTTTTACGTTTTGATTTTATTTTATATAATCTAAGTATCCCATTATCATTGAGTTTAATTACTGGGGTCTAAACTGAATAGAAAGAATCTTATAATCTTATTCCATATCATAGACACTTATTATAACCATAATTACAACAATACACAAGCGATACTTTCAATCGCTTATTTAACTAAACGTAATTCGTGCCAATGATTTACTGCATATTTTCCAACTGAATTATCTCGTAATTTTGAGAGTTAACTCTGTCAGTTATGAATTTAATATCATGAAAGACAGGACGAGGCCACTGACCTTTGTACCTGTGACGTCAGAGGAATATTATCCACCAGACACAAAAAATAATTCATCAGAGTTCCACAGGTCTTTCAGGTCTTAACGTGGATGTGATCATCTTTTCTGCGTCGTCTTTCAGCTCTCTTTGCTTATTATGATTTGAAAAGACCTAAGAAGCTTTGGAGAGAGAGAGAGAGAGAGAGAGAGAGAGAGAGAGAGAGAGAGAGAGAGAGGTTAATGGCGTTCCCTATTGCCAGAATTCTATTTGACAACACAGGATAAAACATATTGCGTTGAGATTCAGTTTCGTTATATTGGTATTCATTAACTAAATTGTAAAATAAATAATAAAACATATGGGATGCATCTTGCAAAATACATAAACAATATTTAATAACATTCAAATTGTACATAGAACAAATTGTCCCTTGAGAGAGAGAGAGAGAGAGAGAGAGAGAGAGAGAGAGAGAGAGAGAGAGAGAGGGGCTTTCAATAGCCCCTGAAAGCGCTTATATTATTTCCATAGAAACAGGTGCACCTTAATAGAATCCCAGAGTAGCAGTAAGCACATTCGTAAATCCCCCGAGCAGTACTATTTACATCTTTTACGTCGCCTCAGACCCTCGTAAGCGGAGGGGGAGGGGGGAACATTTTATTTTTTAGGTCGCGCCTTGGAAATGGTTCTTCTGGCCCGAGGATCGAGGGACTATTTTCGATTGCTCTCTTCAATAGAGCAATTTTTTATTACGAAGCTGTGAGTGCCGACAAGGACACGATGAGAGTAAGGCTTCAGAGAAAAGTCACTTGCTAACTTCGTGATGTCCTGGAATATATATATATATATATATGATATATATATATATATATATATATATATATATATATATATATATGTGTGTGTGTGTGTGTGTGTGTGTGTGTGTGTGTGTGTGAGTGTATATATACACATATATATATATATATATAATATATATATATATATATATATATATATATATATATATATATATACATTTGTTTTGTGATAGATAATAGCCGTTGCAATTGATGTTGATACAAATGACTATAACATTTTCCATATATAATAGCCATATCCCCTTATTCTTGCGCTACATAAGTAATTAATTGATAATATGAAAGGATTGGGGAACTACCGGCCAATCAGCGAATAGGACAGTGAAATGAGGGAGCTGGAGTAGTTGGACAGCAAGATAAAACCACCCAGAATTAAATACGAAGTACAAGGATCTAAAGATAGAACTGTGAGGAAAAAAACTCACAATTAGATCACGAAGTATTAGAGAGGTTGGATAGCAAGGCTGAAGAAAGGAAGCTGGAATGAGAGCAAAACAAAGGGCTAAAATGTGGGTGCAGCAGATACCCTACAATATGCCAATGCGTCATTATGTACGTGGAATTATTTTTCATACGTTTTGGGGAAACGTTCAATAATAGCTATGTGACAGCCACAATATTACTGTTATATAATTATTGTCATTGCTGTTATTACGATTACTATTATTATCAACACCGATTCTAAATTTAATTTTCTTATCATCACCATTCCCGTCACCACTCACTTGAATTATCCGTGGTTGCATTCTCTTATTAGAAAGCTCTCGTTTCCTCTTTTTTTTCTTCGGAAATATGCAACGACCAAGTAGCTCCATAAAGAGAATTCTAATCTCCACCAAGCACAGATTAAAGGTTTTTATACGTGTTGTATCTTGAACATTTTCTTGGGTAGAAACTTTACTTGCAATGTAATCAAACGCTTAGGGTTAAAACTAATTTTTACGTTTATCAAAGAATCATTTATAAATTCAAGACTATCCGACTTTTCTTAAAATGGGATTGAAAAGTATTTGAGCAATGTGAAGAGTAAACACTAACAGGACGTTTTTGTAATTCAAACTATTTTCAAATAATTTAGACAATAATATTAGCTACTCATGTATGAATCATCAATGAGAAAATATATTCGAATATTATGTAATCTTTCTTCGAGAAAATGTGGGTTTGGGGTGAGAGAGAGAGAGAGAGAGAGAGAGAGATTGCTGCAACATTTTCTTTACCTCAGAAACTACCGTTTGCCTATCAATTTTACATCAACCATTGCAACATAGATGAACTTGTTAAATCTTAATAAAGACCTTTGTTCAAGCTTGTAAAAAACTCTTTTATTTCACATACGATCTAAATTCGTTTGACATGATAAAATTTATTCATTGACTCCCATTTAATAAATTAATTTAAAAGATAAATAAAAAAACGCAATTTCCATGAATTGATTCAGCTGGGCGGAAATATCCCACAGGTTCAAAAGAAAGTTTGTGTGTATGTGTGTGTGTGTGTGTGTGTGTGTGTGTAATGCGCATTTTTAAAACCCCCATAAAGAACGCACGCGTTTATTCCATGTAAACGAGAACAAAGTAATTCTGGAAATATATATCCACTTTTGAGAACCAGACAATAACTACAAAATAAAAATTCAGGATTTAGAGTACCTGTATTGGAGAAACTTGTAGGGATATCAGAGTTGTATCAATTCCCAGCCATGTTATGGCTTCCGCACCACAAGGCGTGAAACGTATCACTATAGTTGTTTTTCAGATGCAGTGTTACAATTTTTTTATGTATTTTTGAGGGGGTTAATATTCAGAAAGTCAACTACAGACCTTTATCCGTTTTAGAGGCGTTCAATTTGTGATTGAATCAGATACTGTTCTTGTAGAGCATCTTCTTCCTTTGTTCAATATCTATGTCCATATTCAATGTTTTTTAAAAAATAGTTTCGTCTTCTACGACAACAGATTAAACACTCATAGAGCGCATTCTTATGTTGATCTTTGCAGAGCTTTGTGAGAGCATCCTGGTCTTTTTACAAAAGTAATAATTATATTTTCATGTATTTTATATTTACGTTTGCTAGAAATCTTTGCGAATATCGCACTTCTCTGTCTGCATTTGTTTATGGTGTGTTCTTGTCATAATTGATAACAACATTTCTAACCACCTCTGACCAATTTTGAAAACTGGACCTTTAAGAAGCTACCTTTCTTCTTTTTTTCATTTATTTCACGATACCCCATACCTAAAGATAAATAATAAAAGATTTAAATGTAATAATATAAAGTTAAGTCTCTAGCACTTATGCACTTTATAAAGGGCAAGCTAATTTCCATGGCGACACCTGTCATCATAGGCAAGCTGGCTTCCATTGAAACAAACCTCCAAATGCTGATCAATATTCGTAAAACGTTAATCAGAAAGGAAGATAATACCAATAAATATTAGTGACAATTTTCATAATAATGCGACGCGTCATTTTCGAAATGCCTTATTAAACGACAGATTTTTACAGCCTCGGAGAAAATATAAGCAAAGCTGATGATAAAGTTCAAACGAAACGGAGAGAAAGATTTGAAATGATCACGCTGAATAGTTAAAAACCTCTTTGCAAACGTATCCGGCGGAATTAATGAATCCATAACAAGTTCTTTGGGATCCTGTTTGGTTTCCATTTTTGTTTAATATCAGGGAGCGCGCCCAAAAAATGAAGTTAATTAGACCTGTACATGGAGACTCGGAAAAATTCCACGTTGGATGATAGGTAAAGAAAAAAAAAAAATGCAGACGAATACCCAAGCAAGCCACGTTCACGCTAAGCATGCTTTGAATATTTGATGACCTCAGGGTTCAGCCGAGGTCATTTGTCATTTCGACTTGCGTTAAAAAATGTGGGTATGTCCTGTCCGTTTGATTCGAATGTTGCGAGCGGCGTGTGCATCAGGCAGTGAGGAATGCATGTCTTGAAGTAATAATCGTGGGAAAATGAGTGATAATTTTTTTTTATCACATTTGGCGTCTTAATTATAATTATCAGCGTTAAGCACTAATGATATGTTAAGATATATGATTGTTAAGTATTTTTGAAAAATTCAATTATCACTCTCGATACAGACACGTATATCAGTAATTTACCAGAACAAAAATATTGTTATGTCCTATAAAAGTAGACCTGACGTCAAGAAATGAGGTAAATAAAACCAATCATCCCCTGTTACAAGCGTCTGATATGGACCTAAATAGAAAGATGGTAAAGGAAAAGAGAAAAATATCTGTTCAGTTAATACGACAAACACTTCAACTACTAATCTTTGAATGGGAGACCTGGAAACAGATGTCTTCCGAGAAGCGTGATGTTTCCCTCACAGCCTTTAACACCTCTCAAGTCTCCCATCGCCGGAGGACTTTTTCAAAACTGGTTATGGAAAAAAAAGTTAAGTATCTTAGTTTAACCAGACCACTGAGCTGATTAACAGCTCTCCTAGGGCTGGCCCGAAGGATTAGATATGTTTGCGTAGCTAGGAACCAATTGGTCACTTGGCAACAGGACCTACAGCTTTTTGTGGTATCCGAACCGCATTATATCGCGAAGTGAATTTCTATCTCTAGAATAAATTCCTCTGATTCCGCGTTGGCCGAGCCGAGTATCGAACTTCGGGCCTCCGGATTGGTAGCCGAGCGCGAAAACCACTCGTTAATGAGGAACTAAGAGATGTTGGAAACTGTCATTTCTGCTCTTCTTAATATATGTTAGATTGTTTTCCTCGATGGTAATTTTTTTTTGTGGTAAAAGGCCGCAAATATATTTTGAGTTTCTTACGGATTTCTGCGTAGTAAAAGGCCAAACTTTTATCTCCAAAATTCCCTATTGTGTTTTTGACAGTAAAAGGCCACTATTTTCTTCAAAGTGCAAGGAACAAATCAGTTCCGAGTTTCATTAATATTTCATAATAAAAAATCCCAATTCTATTTTGAATTCCCAGTTATTAGCTACTTCGTAAAATACCACAGTTTTATTTTGAGAGTGCCGCTAATTACTCCGTAGTAAAATGTCACAATTCTATTTTAAGTTTTCCTTTACCTTCGTAGTAAAAGGAGATGCAAATTCCTCCT
>NC_061109.1:64215028-64225028 GCF_015104395.2 Macrobrachium nipponense
AAAGAAGTTGAACTCTGTGAACAGACTTCTCATTCTTCAACTCAGCCTATAAGCTTTAATCAGGTTGTTTCAGAATATTTGTTTTTAATTTTATTATATGAATATATTTTCAAACGAAAGAGATATCAGAAACTTCTTTGAGTTATATGAAATAATAATCTCAGTGAAGTAATAAGCAACAAAGAATTAAGGAAGATTGACTTCCTTTCAGGCCGAGTCAAGTACGGATGCAACTTAATAAGACATATTCCTAATTTTCTCTTCACATATTACACGCATCTAAAATCTGAAGGCACCAGCGTATTCAGGGTGATTGTATTGTATGAAAACACATGTTTTATTTTATTTTGATGACATGAATTATTAAAAATCCAATGATAAATAAAAACAGGTATAAAGACTGAAATGTTTCTTCTACACTTTTACTCGTTGTAATTCCTTTGTGTTTTATCTTATTGATTTCAGAAAAAGATGACTTAATTGTACAATTAATACCAAATCCTTTGGCATGACCAAAACTTACCTATCTTGAGCAAAGCGTGAGATTATTGAAGAAATATTAACATATTGCTAGTTTTCTAAGCCACAGACGAAAATAATGAGACTGAGCGAGTGGCCTACCTCCCAGTACCAGCCAATCAGAGGCCGACAAACAAACGTCTCGTAGGCACAAGAATCTACCCTAAGTGAATGGACTATAGTAATGTTTTTATTTTTTAGTGCTTGCGCACTTTCAGAGTTTAGCACCGCAAAAAGGAAATATAAGAATAACCCAGCGTAAATACGACCGTGTAGTTTAAAACCGCTACGATCACCAGCCATGCTTGTTTGATTGTATTTCCCACATAAAGAATTATTATGTTAAATTTAGCCATAGTTGAAAAATTTTCGTAATTTCTTCAAATTTTTATCAAGAAGTTATAATTGTCTATTTATTTTTTATAATGTAACAAAAATCGTTCGACACAAGATACTGAAACAGCTAGAGAGAGAGAGAGAGAGAGAGAGATAGATTGGTGAGTGAGGAAAGCAAAAGCTTCATCAGATCTGAATTCCAGGTCGTGTCCCCTGTGCCAGGTAAGCGATTGTAAGCAGTAGCAGTTAAAGTCTTATCAGAAGCCGGATGATCCGCAACATGATGAGACATTTTCTTAATTTTCTGTGCTCATATCACACACATCTAAAACCTGATAGCACCAGCATAATCAGGGGGAATTTATTGTATGAAAACACCAAGTTTTATATCTTCTTGATCGCATGAATGATGCAAAATCCGATGATAAGTACAATCATGTATGAAGAATTATATACTCCTCTCTTATCTTTTGCTTGATGCTTTCGTCACTCACCACTTCTCTCTCTCTCTCTCTCTCTCTCTCTCTCTCTCGCTTTTTCAGTCTCATGTATTGAACGATTTATGTTTCATTATCAAAACTAACTAGACAATTTAAAATTCTAGAGAAAAATGTTTAGAAATTACGATTATATCTCAAATATGGCAAAATTTAACATAAAAATCCTTTATATGGGGAAACTGTCAAATTCATTTTTGTGGTGATGAACTCTGAAAGAGTTCAGGCACTAAAATCACTAGAATAGATAATAGAATCTTATTCTATATATATAATATATATATATATTAATATATATATAATGCTATATAATATATAATAATAATATATTATATATATATATATAATAATTATATATATAAATAAAGTTTTTTTGCCACGAAGGAAAAAATGAAAAAGCGAGATAGCCAAGTACTTTCGGTCCTGTTCGGACCCTTTAACTGAGGCAAACTGATTTTACAAAGAACAACATAGTCAAAAGAAGGCTTAATATACAAGCTGACACTACCAGATTAGCCATAAGGGCGATTTTCACTCTACAGAAAGGAGGAGTCGCCAGAGGCTAGCCACACCTTGAAGGATACCCACAGTAAACAAGTGATTCTTCCAGAAAACAGTACATTTTGAAAAAAACACGGGAGCATATACAATTTAATATCACGAATTTTTACACAAAATTTCCAAACAAAAATTGTTATTAATGAAAAGACGAAAGAAAATATAAATATATATATATCGAGCAAGAGAAAGAGGGAGATAAAATATCGACACACAGAGAGAGAGAGAGAGAGAGAGAGAGAGAGAGAGAGAAATAATTACTATATACATGTGGGACTAATTTATTAGTTGTTTATTTATTTTAAGGTCCTTCATAAACATCTTACAAATATAAGGGTCCAAATGGTACATTCCCAGACTAAGATTTAGGTTGATTTTATTAGTCATTTGTATAATTGCCGATTCCAGTAAATTTCTTTAAACATAATCATTAGATCTAGCAATTACCGAGGTATCACCCCAATTAATACAATGAGATTTTTCACTCAGATGAAGTCTGGCCTATTCTAACTGAATACATATGCTGCTTAATCCGTACACATAAATTTTTACTTGACTGACCAACGTAAAACGATGGGCAATCCTTACAAGGAATTTTGTAAATGATGTTGTTATGAGTTACGGGACTATTCTTAATTAGCATATCTTTAATGGTATTGTTATAAGAGAACACTACATTAACATTAAACGATTTAAATATTGATTTTATGGTTTCAAATCCACGAAAATAAGGTAAGCTAAGTACATTTTTAGGCATTTCTTTTTCATTAATAGCAACATTATAAAACTTGTTGTGAGCTTTTTGATAACATAAATCAATTAAATGAGGTGGGTAGCAGAGATCGTTTCCTATCTTTTTTATGTATTCTATTTCTTGGTCCAGATATTGTGGACTCGTGATATGCAAAGCGCGTAGGAACATGCGATTTTCGAAGAGGATATCCTGCCACGCTCATGAAGACGCCATCCATAATCATGCTAAAAACGTCCACAATACCAGGATAACTAGGAATGACATTATTTCTAATATCAGAATTATCGATAAGGCGGCAGACCACCGTCGCCTCCGCCTATTGGAGGCCCTACACATCGGGAAGGAGAGACCCAGCCTCAACACCACTCAAGAGACTTCACTCCTTCCGACGGTAGCGCGTAGGGTGCCGCCCGCCAGCACCATAGAGCCGATCGTACGCGCCATTCAGGTGCCCCTGTCTATCGGCAATGACCTTCCCAATACTACGCTCCCAGTCTCCAGCGTCCGCACGCGAAGAGCAGTGCGACCTTCCACCTCTGCAAGACGGCTTGACTCAGGGACTTAATCCTCTGTTCAGCCAATGAAAACGCAGCGCTCATCAGATAGAGCACCTGGGACACAATAAATACCGCCGAACGACCCCATTCTAATCAGTTCACGCTCACCTTTCCTTAAAAATGAACCGATGATACGGTTGGAAACGTTGGAATTCCGTTACGCCCTTAAACTAAGATTTGTTAACCACTTTTGTTATCATATCAGTACATTATTATTTTTAGAAAACATTTCTTTAACCGAGATATGAACATCGGCCAGCTATTAGCAAATATCAGCCCTGATGAGAAGAGAATACTAAGAAGAATTGAAAAGACCATATATAAAATCAATTCCACTGATGCTGCCATCATCTTTAACAAAACATTATTATTATTATTATTATCATTAAACTCTACGGGATATATCCTGAATATTTGACTACCGACCCGTCATTTCTAATAAAATGAAAATCAACTTTGACAATTACCTATTTGAGACGTGCCCACCATCGGTGCGTTACTCACCAGTTTAAGCACCGATGAGAAAATAATAATTAGAAAATACAGAAGAACCTTCATAAAATTAACACTGCTGAGGCAGCGATTACTTTTAATAAAACATGTATAAAAGATGGTTTACTTCCAGCATATTATTATTATTATTATTATTATTATTATTATTATTATTATTTTACAGGAGATAAAACCTATTCTAATGGAATAGGCCTACATGGCCACTGACTTGAAGTTCATGCATCCAAAGAATACAAAATTATTATTTTTATTATTATTATTATTATTATTATTATTATTATTATTATTATTATTATTATTATTATTATTATTATTATCATTAAGATGCACACTATTCATATCGAACAATCTTACAGGAACCACTGCCTTGAAATTCAAGCGTCCGAAGAATATAGAAATCATTTGAAAAAAAAAAAAAAAAAAAAAAACACAGATGATAGTAGGAACTGCAGAAAAAAGAACAGATTTTTTTCAGTAAATATACAAGTGAAATAACGTAAATTTGATGTATTAAAAAAACGTTCAAACTCTAACGCAAATATGATACAATAATGAAGATAATGATAACATTCGTTCGGGAAATATATAGAAAATGACGAAACGGCCACTAGTTATTCGTTCAATTCGGACTGTCATTATAAACTTATAACGTCCAAAGTCCCGCTGCCACGCTGTTTGTAATAAATGGACAATGTTCATTCAGTTATATTGGTTATTAGAGCAGTTAATTTATCTCTGCCATGGGGATGCGTCGAGAGATATTACAACTAAATCGACGATTTGGCAGGATTTTGTATATATATTCTATATTTAATATATATTATATATATATATATATTATATAATATATATATAATATATATATATATATATATTATATATAAGATTATATATATATATATATATATTATAATATATATATATATATATATATATATATATAATATATATATATTATATATATTATATATATTATATATATATATATATCTATATATTATATATATATATTATATATATATATATATATATTATATATATATATATATATATATATATATATATATAAAATATATATATATTGTTACGAAGTGCCAAGTATCTGGTTACCATGCATCAAATATTACCTCACAAAAAGCCAGACACCTAAACCCTCATAACACGTTTAAACGACTGAATACTCTAAAGGCAACAGTGATCCCTTAACACTTACCAGTATTGCAGAAAATCAGACTAAGTTCATCAAAACAGGTGTGAGGTAATCTTGTAAGTAATTAAATTAATCAAAGGGCATCACTCCATCTACAACTTTCAAACTCTAAGTATTTCCCTGATTTCAGAAGTCTAAGTACTTCCCTGGTTCTAAGTCACTTCAAGAAAATTGAAGGAAAGCAAATCAATTACCACTCTATGTCTCTACCTATCATCAATATAGTCATAATCAAATATAATTATACTGGTGTAATAATTAAAACACTTATAAAAATTTTAAATACAAAAATTTATTATCAAATTCAAAATTTATAAGTGAAATTCACAATATCAGGGAAAATTACTGTTACTTGAAAACAAAGTAGTTTAATTATTCTTGAATCAAATTAAGTAAAATTAAATCTAAATTAATTTATCACAAAATTCAAGGAAATTAATTCAATTGAAATTCAAAAGTGTTAGGCAATAATTGAAATCAGAAATTAATTCACAAGTACTAAACAATAATAAAACTTGAAAAGAATTCTAAGTAAATGCAAATCAATTCACAAGTGTTAAATTTAAATGTGTAATGATAAAGCAATGAAAATAACTAAGTCAATTAAATTGTGAATGCAAACGAAAATATAAAATAAAAAGACACACTTCAATAAGAAAATGAATAAGTGCACAAACAATGGAACAGACACAAACACAAAAAAAATCAGCAATGTGTAAAAGTGTAAATCTTTTTCACTCAAAAACACTGTAACCAACAGTTTTTACCAAACCTTCGTAACAGACAACAGTTCCTATCAATTATTAGTTAAACACAATTCCTATCCGTTATTAGTTAAAAACACTCCCTATCCATTATTAGTTGCAACTAATAAAAACATAACACACTTTACCTTGGTATACCAATTTCTTTCTTTCTCTTTTACTGCAGCTTGTATATTACACTTTCACAAAAACCAGGCGCCGTTACGAAATGTTTGTTCAGATTCCACAAAAGAAACTAAATAAACCAAACAAATTCTAAGAAATATCAAATATAAAATTCTCACAAGTTATGAGTGACCAATTTACGTTACGTTAATATAATCTCGATGTCGAGTGAGAGAGAGAGAGAGAGAGAGAGAGATCTAACTGCCTCGAGGTCTTAAGATAGAATGAAATCTCTTCCATTACGGAACTTCGAGAGAGCAGATGTCAAAACGTTCTTGGCACGAAAGCTTCTCGAAAGTTCTGAAATCTGATGCAATCTTACATACATAATGTGCAATACCCACGTGGGACTTGCCAAAGATATACACGTCTGAGTCCAGTCTGTTAAAAAAAAGAAAGACGTACCCGACTCAATTGAGACGGAGGCTGGGCAACAATTAAAATTGACATGTTTTGATGACAATGCAAGAGTCAAGCTCTCGCTATCAAACGCGATGACAGAGTAGGGAAGCAAACGGATCTCGCACACTCTAATCTTAAAGTGTCGACATAAAAGTTAAACATTTGCAGCTTTGAAAAGACAAAGATCTCTCTCTTTTTACGTTATATATATATTCTTTTACAAGACGTTAATGCGAAATCTGAACACACATTTTAAAACATCCTATTCTAAGCTATCTAGGAATCTGAAAAAATGTTGCACAATCTACATGACATTTCAAAGAGGGAAAACATGCATTTTGAAAGTAGCAATATATAATATACCTCCCCCAAGAAGATTTTTTATCACGGTGTTGAATCCAATGATTCGCAACGAGATAAATAATCAGCAACTACATTGTTTTTGCCACTAATGTGTTGCACTCTTAAGTTATACTGTTGCAGGCACAAAGACCACCTGGTCAGTCTTTGATTGTGATTTTTCATTTTCTGGATAAATGACAGTGGATTGTGATCAGACAATATTAAAATTTCTTCATTCCTAGGTCTATTCACATACAATTAAATTTTTTTCAATACAGTGATTAAGGCTAAAGTTTCCTTCTCGATTGTCGAGTATACTTTCTGATGTTTTTTCAATTTTGTAGACATGAAGCACACAGGATGGCAGATATTATTTTCATCTTCTTGAAGTAGAACGGCTCCAACACCACAGTCTGACGCATCAACTTGTATCACAAATTTCTTGTCGAAGTCTGGAGCTTGAAGTACTGGTCTTGAAGTTAAAATGGCTTTACCTTCTCAAAGGATTCTTGACACTCTGGAGTCCAAATAAACTTAGCTTTGGGACTAGTTAAGTCTTTCAGGGAAGCTACTACGTCTGAGAAATTTGGGCAAAAACGACGATAGAAACCAGCCATGCCTAAAAATCTCTGTAGCTGTTTCCTGGTAGTAGGTGGGGTAGCCTTACGGATACCTTCTACATTTGCATTTACTGGAGCAAGAAGGCCTTTCCCAACTTCAAACCCAAGATACTGTACAGTTGCCTTTCCAAACTCACTCTTCTCTAAGTTGACTGTTAATCCTGCTTCTTGTAGTTTCTTGAAAACTTTCCTCAGAATCTTCAGATGTTCTTCCCACGTTGTAGAGTAAATCACGATGTCATCTAGGTATACACCTACTCCTTCTATTGATCCTAGCAGTTGATCCATCACTCGTTGAAATGTTGCCGGTGCATTCATCAGACCAAACGGCAGAACAGTATACTGATATAGTCCAAATGGAGTAATAAAAGCTGACAGCAACTTTGCATTCTCATCTAAGGGAATTTGATAATATCCTTTCAACAAGTCTATCTTGGAAACAAACTTGGCTTGCCCAATATTATCAAGTAACTGATCTATAAGAGGCAAAGGATAATTATCAGCCACACTGATAGAATTCAGCTTTCTATAATCAGTACACATCCTAAAGGAACCATCTGGTTTCTTCACTAACACACATGGAGAACTAAAGTGACTTGAACTGGGTTCTGCTAATCCATGTTGCAGCAAATACTCAACTTCTTTCTTCAAAACATCTCGATGATACGGTGATAAGCGATAGGCTCTTTGCTTGAAAGGTTTTCCATCTTCTTGAATCTTAATTTCATGCTTGGTCAGATTAGTATGTCTAGGCACATCTGAAAAAATTTCTGGAAAACTTTTAATTACTTCACTTAAGTGTTCACCTTGTTCAACACTCAGATGTTTCAGTTTATCCTCCAAATTTTCCAAAATTGAAGAATTATTCATCTTGCTTGCAGTGCCCAATTCCTAGCCATCATCGTCTTCTGTAGATAAAGTTTTCTGGGTTACTGACACAGTTTCAGTTTTAGTTTCTGAGAAATAAGGTTTCAAGAGGTTCACATGTATCTTCCTTTGTTTTCTTCTTCTTTCTGGTGTTTCAATCACATAAGTTCTATCACTTAACTTCTGAATTATCTTGTAAGGACCTTGAAATTTATTAGTGAGAGGAAATCTCTTGACAGGTAAGAACACTAACACTTGTTAACCAACACTAAAACTTCTTAGCTTAGTCTTTGCATCAAATCTCCTTTTCATTTTCTCTTGACTCATTTTCAAGTTTTCTAAAGAGAATTTTCTAATCTCTTTCAACCTCTTCCTTAAGTTCTTCACATACTCTCCTTGGCTTTCCTCTTGATTTTCTTCCCAATTTTCTGCAAGAATCTTCAACGGTCCTCTAACTTCTCTTCCAAAAATCATCTCATTAGGTGAACATCCCATACTTTCTTGATAAGCACTCCTAATTTCAAACAGCATTAATGGTAAACCAACATCCCATTCTCTTCCTGACTCAGAACAATACTTTGTCAGCATACTTTTCAATGTTTGGTGGAACCTTTCCAAGGCACCTTGAGTTTCTGGATGATAGGCAGTGGATAACTGTTGTTTCACTCCTAACAAATTCATCACATCCTGGAATAACTTTGAAGTAAAGTTTGTTCCCCTGTCACTTTGTACTATTTCTGGTATTCCAAACTTTAAGAAAAACTCCACAAGTTTTTCAGCAACTATCTTGGCAGATATGTTTCTAACAGGGATTACTTCTGGATACCTTGTCGCAGGACACATTTAATGTTCAACAGATACTCATTTCCTTTCTTTCGTCTTTCGGCAATGGTCCAACCATGTCTATAATCACTTTGCTAAAGGGTTCTCCTCTAACTTCTATAGGTTGTAGGGGGGCTTTCTTGATGGTTTCATTCGGTTTTCCAGCTATCTGGCAGGTATGACACTCACGACAAAACCTGCTAACATCTTTGTGAAGTCCAGGCCAGAAAAAATATTTCATGATCTTCTCCACAGTCTTCATGATTCCCATATGTCCAGACTCATGAGCTACTGCAACCACTTGCTTTCTCAATGGATATGGAATCAAAATTTGATGATATTCGCCCCATACAGCATCTCCTGGTATATCTGTAGGTCTATACTTCCTCATCAGTAAACCTTCCTTCAGATAGTAACAGGTAGGAGTTTGTTGCATCTCTTTTCGATCAACAACTCTGAAGAACAAATCAGTTAACGATGCATCCTTCTTCTGCAAGTCCATCAGCTTCTCTCTTGTCACTTGACCAACTTCAAGGGTTGAATTCTCAATATCTGCGAACTCAGCTACTGAAGTTTCACTACTGTCTTCAGTAACACTTTGACTACTCAGAGTCTCTTCAGGAACATCAGGTTCTTCTTCTTCGTCATCGTCGTCGTCTTCTTCATCTTCTTGGGAAATCTCTTCTTGGCCAGCACTATGGGAAACTTCACTTCCCTGGAAAAATTCTTCTAAGCATAAAGATCCTTCACTTGATCCTTCTTGGGTGAGTAAATCCTCAGTTTCTGCACTTACAGTCATAGTCCTCTTCATACTTCTGGTAGTTACACAACTAGGAAACAGGTGGGGGTTATTCTTCTCCAACTCTACTGTAGGACTAATCCTCAATGGTTTGTCTGTCCCTACAGGACAAGGAATAAATGACTCACCACCAACTTCATTCCCCAACAGAACATGTATACCTTCCACAGCTAGTGAGTCCCTTACAGCAAAATCAACATTCCCTGTCACCAATTCACATGACAGGTGTAAGCGGCATATAGGAGTTACTTCCTCTCCTCCTATACCCTTCAAAA
>NC_061109.1:64235028-64245028 GCF_015104395.2 Macrobrachium nipponense
AAATTATTTGATGAATCCACGCAGTAATTACTGAATAAATAAAAATGGATCAGTTACATAATTATTTTACGAAATGTAATTTGACAACCATGTGCCTGTGGCTCATACTGTCCATTACGTCTGTCTGATAATATCATATTTAATCTACTAAAATTTTATGCTAATTATTCGGTGAATTTCCCGTTTCGACATGACCAACATAATCGAGACAAGTATTCCCCTTTCAAAAAGTTCCTGTGACGGGTTCTGTTAAAGAGGAAAACCATTTGGTGGGAATTGCGGGCTTCAAGCTGAATAGAGAGCCCGGGCAGCCCAGGGCTTTTGTGGTTCATAATTACATATTCGCAGTCGGAGCGTAAACAGCAAATCGCAAATTGAAATATTGTGAATACGGAATCAAATTCGGCAATCAAATAGTCATCAGTCCATATATAAAATTCAACAAATGCTGTGTTGCAGTTTGATTGATGGCTCTCACGAATGCGCTTTTTTTAAAGCAATTTTTTCCATCAGGTTTTCATATTCTTTGCTTTTTTATGATTTGAATACGGAAGAAAATGTTTTGCGTCAGAGATACAGAACAGTATTACTATTGGTTTCTTGTAAGAGAGAGAGAGAGAGAGAGAGAGAGAGAGAGAGAGAGAGAGAGAGACAGACAGACAGAGAGAGACAGACAGAGACAGAATAACGAACCTGAGTTAGTAAAGTTTAGCCTATGAAGTCAGGCAATGGGGCACTTTGAAGACAGTGAAAAGAGGAAGTTTGAGTGGTTGGTAAGCAACATAGAGAATATGAAGTGGAATGAAGACAAGGATATAAATGTGGAAACGGCAAACTTACACTAAGAAGTAAAGGTTAGAGATGTTGGACAGTATGACTGAAGAAAGGAAGGGAAATCGATGTTGTGAAAGAGGCAAACACCTTCCAGTAACGTCTACAGTGATCCACATGGAGAAGTAAGAACTGCAAGGGATCTGACTGCACTTTTGTTGCCGTGGGATTTTTTATATATACCTTATGACTGGGGTTGGGAAAGTATTTTTACCGGAGAGATCTTTCAGTAGGAATAGCGAGTTTTTTTTAATAACATCTGCTTCAAGTGTGAATCATGACATCCATATAGTTTAGAAATTACTGTAATTTTATTCATACCTTGACCAGACTTTCATACTTGGCTGTAAAGAAAATAAGGTCTTATAACATCGAAGTAAATATGAGTCTAATTTACCTACACATCGACGTAACAAAAATCAAATGTAACATTCACATCGAAATATCTTATATGAACACTAATATTTGTCTTTACAAAAAAAATAGGGCCAATATTGGCAGATATTAACTAGAATTTTTTGGTAATTGATAATAGGTTGACCAACTATTCGTGGTAAAATGAAAATATTAGTCATGAATTACCTCCTCTGGTTCTAGTCCGACACTTCTTAATATAGAAATCAATGAACAGCATGTCCGTTTTTTGTTACACTGCACAGGAATTTGATTAAATAAATCGACGATTCAGCCTGTGAAACACTACGTAACCTCAAATTTATTTTGAAGGTTGATATTGAAAATTAACCAATCAGAATATTATTTGATGATTATTCAATATTTATTTATTCAGACTATTTCAAATGAAGTGCATTTTAACGAAAGATTAGTTAATGGTTATTCAAGCCGATATTTGTTTTAAGTCTGTTGTAAATACAAGCGAAATATATTTTGTCGCAACGTTAGTTAATAACCATCTGAGTCATTATCTACTTGCAAACTGCAAGAAATAAAATAAAATGTAATGTGTTGTGGTGAACATTGCAACTGAAAACCAATCCATCATAATTTAAGTTAATAATAATTCAGGTCAATATTGTTTAAGAACTTTTGGAAAGGAGAAGCGAAATGTTATTTATAGCAAAATTATTAATAATTTTTGGAAGTAATTATTATTTGAATATTAAAAAAGATGAATGTGTTTTTGTCCAGGCATTCCCATGAAATTAGCGCGTTATCTTTATTTCATCCCACGAATTTCCTGACCCATTTTCCTTGAACAAAAAGAGAAGAATATGAGAGGATGAGCATAAACAGTTCTTTGCATCGTTTCTTGGCGGCAAACATCGTCATAACATGACCCTGAAAAACATCGTAAGTTTCGGGCAAAATTTGATTATGACGTGAGAGCGTAACTATATCCCGTTATCCACTTAGTGCTAATGAGTTTTTTGTTTACGTTCTTTGCAAAAAAATTTTTTTGTAATTCTCGAATAAGGAAAAGAAAAGGACATTAAACCTTTGGGAAAAAACGGCTTTATATCTTTAAGAAGATGGCATGAAACCTTTGCCAAAAAAAAAAAAAAGAAATTCGGATAAAAGGCTGAATTTGAAAAACGGCATCAAAAATTTTGAAAAAAAAGCATTAAATATTTGAAAAACGGCATTAAACTTTTGGAAAAGAGGTATTAAACTTTGTGAAAAAAAGGCATTAACTTTGGAAAAAAAACCATTAAACTTTTGAAAAAGACATTAACTCATTGAAGGAGGTATTAAGCATTGGTGAAAAAAGGAATTAATCATTTCCAAAAAAAGTATCAAACCTTAGTAAAAATGCATTAAAACTTTGGAAAAAAAAGGCACTAAGCCCTACGAAAAAATACATTAAACCTTGAGAAAGAGTCACTAAACCTTTGGTAAAAGGCATTAAACATTGGGAGAAAAGGCATTACATTTGGAAAAATTAGCATTAAACCTTTACAAAAGTCATTAAAACCTTCAAAAAATATATTAAACACTGGAAAAAGGAATTAATTCTTAAAAAAGGGAATCAAAGCTCTGGAAAAAAAGCATTAAACTTTCGAAAAAAGGCATTAAACTACAACAAAAAGGAATTTACCCTTTGGAAAAGAAGGTATTAAACCTCTGACCAAAGCTATTCAAACTTAGGAAGAAAGGCATCATGCGTTAGAAAAAAAGGCATTAACCCCTTGGAAAAAAGGCATGAAACCTTTGGAAGGAAAGGTATCAAACCTTTGGCAGGATTCCTCAGTTTTTTGGCCGAATTATTTATTGTTATCTAAGGTGGACACTTATCAATGTTTTTAGATGGAAGGTGCGACAAAATTTATACATCGTTTGAAAGGGATGAAGAAACGACCGAACAAACCATGATTTGATCATTCACTCACCCGGTCGTGCTTCCCGCCTCATTGTGACCTACTGCCGCTTATGGCTAGACTACCACAGTCTGGTACTAATAACTAAGCTTTGATTTTTTTTTTTTTTACCTTTTTCCTTATTTTGATTAAACTTGCAACAGTGTATTACAGGTGTTAACCAGCCTTAAATGTTTTAAAAGGTAATGCCGAATAGTTCCTTCAGTGGCAAAATTATATTGGATAAGCTATGGACCTAATTATTCCGTCAACGGAGAGAGAGAGAGAGAGAGAGAGAGAGAGAGAGAGAGAGAGAGAGAGAGAGAGAGCGTTACTAGACAAATCTGACAAATTTTTTACGTCATGCGTTTTATCATATCTGTTAGAGTTTTCACATTTTTATCATTATTTATTCATCTAATTTCTGTTCATTCTATCTTCACTTTATTAGAATGAACGTGATCATGGTGGGTGTACCGACAGTAGAATAAATAGATAAATTTATCTCCAATGAAAAGGAAAATGGGTTCTCAGAATTAGCATAAAAAATAAATGAAAATGTAAACGCTCTGTTTCTGTCTCTCTGTCTCTCTCTCTCGCTCTCTCTCTCTCTCTCTTCTCCTCTCGTCTCGTCACTCTCTCTCTCTCTCCTCCTCTCTCTCTCTCACTTCTTCAATTTACATACTAATTATACCGGTAATTAAAACGGCTGGATGGCCAATTACCTGCTCTCTCTCTCTCTCTCTCTCTCTCTCTCTCTCTCTCTCTCTCTCTCTCTTGGTTTGCCTTGATCATTAGATGGGTCGTAAATATTTCTTACAAAGAATGAGTGATGTTACACATTACAAAGAAATTTGTTTCAGAAAAACCAAAGCCAAAACAAATGGGAACAAACGCATTCTTTGCCTTCCTTTCTAAAAACTAACAAATTATGTTCTAGCAAAATATTCATTCTTGGTGAGATCTATCTGGGAGGCTTATCCGGTTGATGTAGTATTAGTAATTTGGAGAAATGTTCTGATACAAAAACATGAATATTATAACAATCGCAAAATAATTAAAAAGTTTTTCTTTTAGCAGGCATATTAATTAGAGGAATATGATAAAAATTTACCTGGTGGTGAGTACTAAAGTGCATAAATATTTGAAGTGTAGTAATAAGAACTATTTAGTAATGTTAACTCGACAAATGTCGATTTATTCCAAGGTTATTTAATTACAGACAAAAATACAAATATTATTGAATATTGAGATGTCTATAGAGGAGCTATTCAGTAATAAATGAACAAATGTCTTTCCATTCCAGAGGTATTTTCGTTCGAAAATAAAGTATCGTCGAATGTCGTTCTACTGTATAGACGCTTTCGATTCACTCTAAAGATATGGGCTCACTCCAAAGGTTATTTCCGTTACAGAAAAACTACAAAGTCTATACTGTGATTAAACTTTCTTAAAAGTGTCAGATTGATGGCACGTGGATGTTTCTTACTAAGCCGCTTATGTGTGTCTTTTTTTTATGGACTACGAGTAGCCTTAATGGAAAAGTTTTTTCTTCTCCTAATTAAATGCCTCTGTGTAGCGCCAGACGGCAAGGATACTCCGGAACTTTTTATTCACCTTCCGTTTTTTTTTTTTTTTTTTTTTTGTTTTTTTTTTTTTTTTTTTTTTTTTTTTACGAAGCGCCAGATGGTTCGGTTATTAGGATTTTTTTTATCTTTTGTATTTTTTTTCAGTAAAGTTTCTCTCATTTGGCAGCTATAGATATCATTATGTAAGGGTTCAAGGAAGACAACAGACCATTTATAAATAAGTGGTTAAATTAAAAATTACGTTCATGTGATTAACGTGATGTTTTCGGGCAAGAATATGTGAAATGTTATTTTCACATATCCTTGCGAATTCAGCAGGTTATATGTTATGAATGAGTGGCAACTGACTCTTATCCTTCTCTTGTTTATCAGAAACGTGATTTCGTTCTGACGCCCTGGACACCGCTTCGAATCCTGCTACGTATGTACATCAGAATGACTCCTTACCCTTGTATTTGCATCTAAGGCTTTGTAGTGACAAGCATATCCGAACATTTTTGAGGATTCAGGAGTTAAGAGTGCATTGTGCTTATTACAATTGCATAAGTATCTGGTAAAAAGTGACCAGTAGATTCCAATTAATTGTTATCTAACCTTTTCACTTTTTTACTGCATGGGAAAGCTTTAGAAACTGCGTCAAAGATTACATGATTAATTAAAAAAAAACAAAAGCATTAAAAAGATTTATAAAAAAAAAAAAATACTTCTATATTGAAAACCTCCCAATTTTTAGGGGCCCTAAAAATTCCCATTTTGCCCCCCACCCCCCTCACACAACACACACACACACACACACACACACACAGTACGGGAGCCACAAATTAAACAGCAGGGAGATGACCCTTAAGTATCGCTGTAAGAAAGACTTCACCCTTCGGAGGCAAAAAATTCTTCAAGTTCCAATTCCTGAAAAGAACTTCGTTCTTTACATCTTCTGAATCCACTTTCTTCCAACAGGGTCAAGTTCTTTCATTTTCCTACTTAATATTTTCTTCTCCCATTCTCTAAAATTTCCAATATTCTCTATGGCTCAAATACAAAAGGAAGAAGCTTATGCATCATCTTTTTTAAAATACATTACATATTTGATGAAACTTCTCACTTCTGGATGAAAATATGAACATTTTCATAATTGCTTTTTGCCAAAGGAAGGTGACAGCCTGAATTAAATACTGGTAAATTATTGTACCTTTAGTTAATAGATACTCTTATTCTTATAAACATACAACGCGACATGGGTTATGTAAGAACATATTTCTGTCTCTAAATTCCAATGAAATATTGAGTTGAGGAATATTTCAAAATATGACATAAGGCTTTAATTAATCATTCTGAGTATAGTTGTGCTTTTTAAGATGCACTTGCCCAATACATTTTGGTAGTATGATTTTATGGCTTCTTATTTATATTGATATTGAAATTAATATGGGGTAACAATAGTCTTAAGACAATTTTTTGTACATTTTGTTCTTTTACGAATCACTACACTTTTATAGAAAATATTAAACAGCCGACTTGGGTCTCTCTCTAGATGGATATGAGGATGATTGCAGAGATCTACATCCAAAAATATGCAAAAACCTAAAAGAAGGAAAAGGATGTAAGTTCGACAAAAAATGTAAATATATGCACCCTGTAGCCATGAAAAATAATCAAATAAATAACCAATCAAGTAATAAAATCCAAAATAAGAAAGAAACAAATAAAGAGAAGAATGAAGAATATCAGGTAAAAGAAAAAAGCAAGCCATCAACGAGATATGCAGAGGTGTCAGCAAAAAATTTCAATGCATCAGCTCCAAGATTCTACTCAAGAGATAATAACTGTTTTTATTATGCAAGAGGATATTGCAGATATGGAGAAAATTGCAGATTCAGACACAAAATGAATAATTATGATGAAGGAAGAACAAATATTATGGAAAAGTTGGATTTTTTAATGTCAGAATTTCTGGAAATGAAAAAAAGAACAACATACCAGAACAGGAAAGGAAAGGGACATGGTAAAATCCTTATTATTACCAATATTAAATGAAGGAGAAAACACGCAAACCATCATAGTGATGAATGCGCAGGGTTTAGTTACGAGTAACTCAAAAAGAAAAATAGAGTACTTAGAAGAACTAACCCAAATTGAAAAGAAAATAGATATAATGAATATAAGTGAAACCTGGTATTCCCAAGAGACTGGGAATGATGATCAAATAAAAGGGTTCCAAACTTATAGATCAGATAGAAAAAATAGGAATCAAGGGGGAACCGCAATATATGGGAAAGACAAAAAACTAGGAAAAATATATGAGAAATATAGTAACTCAGAATGTGAACTAATAGCGGTAGAATTTGAATCTGAAAAATTAATGAACATAGTAATATATAGACCTCCTAATACTAAAGAGTTTGACTTAATAATAGAAAAATTGGATGATATATGTAGAAATCACAAGGACTGGACTATTCTCCTATCTGGAGACTTCAACTTTCCTTTCGTAGACTGGAAAGAACGAATAGGAGATTGTGGATGTACTTATACATATAAAAAAGAGAGTAATAGTAGTGCAGAAGATAAGAGGCAATTCGAAAAGCTATTAGATATGCTACTAGAATACAACATTCAACAAATAAATCACCTGCCAACAAGAAAGGAAAATACTTTAGACCTAGTATTTGTGAACGAGATGAATTATGTTAAAGAAATAATAGTTTATAATGCGAGTATTTCAGACCATAATGTCATAGAATTAACAGTCCATTCCAAAGCAAGTGAAAACAGAGATAAGCAAGAAATGAAAAAGTGGGAAGGATATGGAAAATACAACTTCTACAGTAAAAATATAAAATGGTCAGAAAATAAATAAATAAGAATTAAACAAAGATTGGGATAACATTTTCTAAGTAATAAAAATATAAAATGGTCAGGAAATAAATGAAGAATTAAACAAAGATTGGGATAACATTTTTGTAAGTGATGACATAAGGGTAAATACGGAGATATTATATAAAATATTAGAGAAAATAGTGGATAAATATATATCGAAGAAGAAAAGTAAACATCAGTCATGCATACCAAGAGACAGAAGGATCTTGTTCCAGCAAATCAGAAAGTAGAAAAAAGGTCTTGCAAAAGAAAAAAATGCATGGAAAGTTATAGAACTAAAAAGTAAGATAGAAAATGCAGAACAAAAGATTATACAATCAAAAGAAAATGAAAAACGGGACTTGGAAGAAAAAACCCTATTAAATATCAAGCAAAATCCCAAACTATTATACTCATATGCGAAGAAGACGAATAAAAGAAGAATAGAAATAGGCCATCTAAGAATTGAAGGGAGATTAACGAATGAAAAAAAGGAAATTTGCAACATATTGGCAGAACGATATAAGAGAGAATTCACCCCTAGAATAGATAATGAAGATAATGATATAGAGGTAAGGGATGAAAATAGTGAATATTTAGCTGACATAGATATTAATGAAGCTGATATTGTGCAGGCTATTAATGAAATTAAAAATGGAGCTGCTGCAGGGCCTGATGGAGTGCCTGCTATTTTGTTAAAGAAAGTAGTTCATTCTATCGCAAAGCCACTTGCAATATTATTAAGACAAAGTGTAGATACAGGCAAGATTTATGATGAGCACAAATTAGCATATATTACCCCTACTTTCAAAAGTGGATCAAGACTAGAGGCAAGTAATTATAGGCCTGTGAGTCTAACATCACATATTATGAAAGTGTATGAAAGGGTAATGAAGAAAAATATTATTAAACATTTAATAAAAAATAATTTGTTTAATAAAGGACAACATGGTTTCGTACCCGGAAAAAGTACACAAACCCAACTGTTAGTCCACCGTGAGAACATATTCAAAAATATGAAAAGCGGAAATGAAACAGATGTGGTTTATTTAGACTTTGCAAAAGCTTTTGACAAAGTAGACCATAATATATTAGCGAAGAAAATTAGAAAACACAATATCGTGGAATAAAAGTAGGAAGATGGTTAAAAGAATTTTTACACAAACAGAAAACAGATAGTTATTGCAAACGACGAGAAATCGGATGAAGCCAAGGTAATATCCGGTGTGCCGCAAGGTATGGTGTTAGCTGCAATACTGTTTGTTATTATGATTGAAGACATAGACAGTAATGTTAAGGATTCGGTAGTGAGTAGTTTCGCAGATGACACAAGAATAAGTAGAGAAATTACTTGTGATGAGATAGGAACGCTCTACAAAGAGACCTTAACAAAGTATATGATTGGGCAGAGGTAAATAGGATGGTATTTAACTCTGATAAATTTGAATCAATAAATTATGGAGACAGAGAAAGAAAGCTATATGCATATAGGGGACCTAATAATGAGACAATCACAAATAAGGAAGCAGTTAAAGACCTTGGTGTGATGATGAATAGGAACATGTTATGCAATGATCAAATAGCAATTCTGTTGGCAAAATGTAAAGCAAAAATGGGAATGTTGTTACGGCACTTCAAAACAAGAAATGCTGAACACATGATTATGCTTTATAAAACATATGTTCGTAGTCCACTTGAATATTGCAATATGATATGGTACCCGCACTATCAAAAGGATATTGCACAAATAGAGAGTGTACAAAGGTCCTTTACAGCTAGAATAGAAGAAGTTAAAGACCTTGACTACTGGGAAAGACTACAATCCTTAAAATTATATAGTCTAGAAAGGAGAAGAGAACGCTACATGATAATTCAGGAATGGAAACAGATAGAAGGAATAGCAGAAAATATCATGGAACTAAAAATATCAGAAAGAGCAAGCAGAGGTAGATTAATAGTGCCCAAAACTATACCAGGAAAATAAGGAAAGCACACAGGGACATTAATCCACTACGACACCAGCATCGATAATGCAGCGTCTATTCAATGCGTTGCCAGCTCATCTGAGGAATATATCAGGAGTGAGCGTAGATGTGTTTAAGAATAAGCTCGACAAATAGCTAAACTGCATCTCAGACCATCCAAGATTGGAAGATGCAAAATATACCGGAAGATGTACTAGCAACTCTCTGGTAGACATTAGAGGTGCCTCACACTGAGGGACCTGGGGCAACCCGAACAAGATGTAAGGTCTGTTAGGTAAGGTAAGGTCTCTCTCTCTCTCTCTCTCTCTCTCTCTCTCTCTCTCTCTCATTTTTAGTTCCAATGTATTTCCAGCCAACCTATGGAAATAAAAACCCTTTTCTTTTTAAATCCAAGTTAATTACGCTTTCAAAGCCCTCGGTCACA
>NC_061109.1:64247528-64250028 GCF_015104395.2 Macrobrachium nipponense
CTATTTTGGAATTAATCTAGATTATAGTTATGGTTACATCTAATAATTATTTGATTTGGGGAGTAATGAAAGTGAATAAATGGTAGGGTGAGTTTTTTTCCGCAGAAAAAACATTGCGAAATATGATAGTTATCAAACACGTCACGATAACAAAAGCCAGAATGCATTCAAGCACGAATGAGATCGAAGAGATGTAGAAATCTATTAAAATAAAGAATATGGAACTATTCTCACCGTAAAAAAGGAAATGCTCTTACTATTCTTGATGTAAAATGAATTCTTCAAAAGAAAGAATATGTGGCTATTCTTACAGTAAAAAGGAATCCTAGAAAATAAAGACTATACAAGTTATTTTACTATCAAAAAGGAATCATCGAAAAGTTAGTATATGCAACTCTCCTTGGTGCTATTCGTAGTACTGTAGAAGAAACCCATTAAAAGAAACAATGTGCAACTATTCTTACTGAAAAAGTGAAACATTGAAAAGAAGAACATGCAACTTATTTTTTCTGTAAAAAGAAACACTCTTAGAAAAGAAAGAATGTGCAACAATTCTTATTATTAAGAAAGAATCTAGTGAAACCAAGAATATGCAACTATTCATATTGAAAACAGGATCCATTGAAATCAAGAATATACAACGATTCTTAACGTCAAAAAGGCACTCACGGAAAGATATTAACTATATAATGTCATACCTGCCTTTTCTTCTCTTAATCACAGTTGTGACTTAGGATTCTCATGCAAGATAATGAATATAAATTATACTTCTTCCTACAGTGTATTTTTACTTTGAAAAATTGTAAGGTTTATTTGGAAATCACATTCCCAGAACCACAAAAAGCGTGAATGTAATCTGTCAAATGAAATCACAAAACCTAATTATTTATAATTTGATAATGAAGATTCGCTTCGATGTAAATAATGTTTTCATGTAAATATTTTTTCGTGGATTCATAACGCTCCAGTATTCCGACATATCTCATCATTCCCCGGAAAAATAAATAATGTCTCTCTCCAATAATGAGTGGTATTTGGAGAATTTGTTGGAATGGAGTAGGGGCGAGAGGAAGTGTAGATTACAGTTTCACACAAAGGAAAATGTGTATATTTTCAGGAGTACGAAATCGACTGATCTCTATGGAAATTGTGTAGATAATTATTTATTTTTTAGTACTAGGGATTTAAAACTGCAGCATTATGAGCCGCTTTCAAAATATTTGTGTAAAATTTATTGAGCGAATGTCATTTAAAAGTCACGAAAACTAACAAATATGCATGATTAGATTCCATCACGTCTAATACACGGCATCATCGCCTCTCAGCAGAAAAAAAAATAAAAGAGTAATGACTGTCAAATTACCCCTAATTATGAAATCAATTATGATTATGCAACAAGGGACACATGACGTGGAATAATAATTAACTGTTAGTGTCAAAAGGAATGAATTTTATTATCCTTCGTAGCTGAGAAATATCTGTTCAATCAGTTCTAATGGGATAGCTTTCAGTGTTTATTGTGGATTTATTTTTTCCATGTCACCCTCTCTGGACATAGAGAAATACAGACTTTGTACTTGCACACATACACCCACACACACACACATACACACACACACGCATATATATATATATATATATATATATATATATATATATATATATATATATATGTATATATATATCTATATATATATATATATATATATATTATATATATATATATATATATATATATATATGTATATATATATATATACTATATATATATATATATATATATATATATATATATATATATATATATATATATATATATATATACATATATATATATATATATATATATATATATATATATATATATATATATATATATATATATATATATATAATACAAAGGTAACCTGCCATTTCTTTCTCCTGTTCCTCACACCCCTGACCTTCAGTCGAAGGGCAGAACCCCTCAGAAGGAAATCTCTTGCCTGCAATGCCCCTCCCTTCCGAGGGGAAGACTCCTAGGGTGAATTTCTTACCGTTTTTTCTTCTGTTTCAAAAAAAAGAAACGTGAAATTTGTAAAGGAATTCAAATCCCCTTGAAATTCAATTGAATGTCCGCTGAAGTTACCTTGAAATTTCCTTCTCGAAATTCCTTTGATATTTCCATAAAATTTCCTGAAAATTTCCCCGAATTGCGTTGAAATTCCCTAGAAATTCTCATGAAATTGCAATTGTCTAGAAAATCACTTGAAATTCTCCTGCAATTCCATGGAAACTGGTCTGAAATTCCTCAGAAATTCCCCTGAAATTTTCATGAAATTCCTCCTTTAATTTCGTACAACAATGTGTTACTTTAAAGTAACAAAAGTCTTTTTTGCCTTGCACGGATATCCTGTTTTGATACTAAATTTCTTTAAACATTCGTCCCATCTGTCCCATTATAATACTGTTGATCTGATTTATGAAAATTGGGATCTGAAGCCAAAGACTTTCAGCCACT
>NC_061109.1:64255028-64280028 GCF_015104395.2 Macrobrachium nipponense
AGGAATCAAGGGGGAACCGCAATATATGGGAAAGACAAAAAACAAGGAAAAATATATGAGAAATATAGTAACTCAGAATGTGAACTAATAGCGGTAGAATTTGAATCTGAAAAATTAATGAACATAGTAATATATAGACCTCATAATACTAAAGAGTTTGACTTAATAATAGAAAAATTGGATGATATATGTAGAAATCACAAGGACTGGACTATTCTCCTATCTGGAGACTTCAACTTTCCTTTCGTAGACTGGAAAGAACGAATAGGAGATTGTGGATGTACTTGTGCATATAAAAAAGAGAGTAATAGTAGTGCAGAAGATACGAGGCAATTCGAAAAGCTATTAGATATGCTACTAGAATACAACATTCAACAAATAAATCACCTGCCAACAAGAAAGGAAAATACTTTAGACCTAGTATTTGTGAACGAGATGAATTATGTTAAAGAAATAATAGTTTATAATGCGAGTATTTCAGACCATAATGTCATAGAATTAACAGTCCATTCCAAAGCAAGTGAAAACAGAGATAAGCAAGAAATGAAAAAGTGGGAAGGATATGGAAAATACAACTTTTACAGTAAAAATATAAAATGGTCAGAAATAAATGAAGAATTAAACAAAGATTGGGATAACATTTTCGTAAGTGATGACATAAGGGTAAATACGGAGATATATAAAATATTAGAGAAAATAGTGGATAGATATATAACGAAGAAGAAAAGTAAACATCAGTCATGCATACCAAGAGACAGAAGGATCTTGTTCCAGAAAATCAGAAAGTGGAAAAAAGGTCTTGCAAAAGAAAAAAATGCATGGAAAGTTGTAGAACTAAAAAGTAAGATAGAAAGTAAGATTATACAATCAAAATAAAATGAAAAAAGGGACTTGGAAGAAAAAACCCTATTAAATATCAAGCAAAACCCCAAACTATTATACTCATATGCGAAGAAGATGAATAAAAGAAGAATAAAAATAGGCCCTCTAAGAATTGAAGGGAGATTAACGAATAAAAAAAAGGAAATTTGCAACATATTGGCAGAACGATATAAGAGAGAATTCACCCCTAGAATAGATAATGAAGATAATGATATGGAAGTAAGGGATGAAAATAGTGAATATTTAGCTGACATAGATATTAATGAAGCTGATATTGTGCAGGCTATTAATGAAATTAAAAATGGAGCTGCTGCAGGGCCTGATGGAGTGCTTGCTATTTTGTTAAAGAAAGTAGTTCATTCTATCGCAAAGCCACTTGCAATATTATTAAGACAAAGTGTAGATACAGGCAAGATTTATGATGAGCACAAAATAGCATATATTACCCCTACTTTCAAAAGTGGATCAAGACTAGAGGCAAGTAATTATAGGCCTGTGAGTCTAACATCACATATTATGAAAGTGTATGAAAGGGTAATGAAGAAAAATATTATGAAACATTTAATAAAAAAAAAATAATTTGTTTATTTAATAAAGGACAACATGGTTTTCGTACCCGAAAAAAGTACACAAACCCAACTGTTAGTCCACCGTGAGAACATATACAAAAATATGAAAAGCGGAAATGAAACAGATGTGGTTTATCTAGACTTTGCAAAAGCTTTTGACAAAGTAGACCATAATATTTTAGCGAAGAAAATTAGAAAACACAATATCGTGGATAAAGTAGGAAGATGGTTAAAAGAATTTTTACACAACAGAAAACAGATAGTTATTGCAAACACGAGAGAAATCGGATAAAGCCAAGGTAATATCCGGTGTGCCACAAGGTACGGTGTTAGCTGCAATACTGTTTGTTATTATGATTGAAGACATAGACAGTAATGTTAAGGATTCGGTAGTGAGTAGTTTCGCAGATGACACAAGAATAAGTAGAGAAATTACTTGTGATGAAGATAGGAACGCTCTACAAAGAGACCTTAACAAAGTATATGATTGGGCAGAGGTAAATAGGATGGTATTTAACTCTGATAAATTTGAATCAATAAATTATGGAGACAGAGAAGGAAAGCTATATGCATATAGGGGACCTAATAATGAGACAATCACAAATAAGGAAGCAGTTAAAGACCTTGGTGTGATGATGAATAGGAACATGTTATGCAATGATCAAATAGCAATTCTGTTGGCAAAATGTAAAGCAAAAATGGAATGTTTGTTACGGCACTTCAACAAGAAAAGCTGAACACATGATTATGCTTTATAAAACATATGTTCGTAGTCCACTTGAATATTGCAATATGATATGGTACCCACACTATCAAAAGGATATTGCACAAATAGAGAGTGTACAAAGGTCCTTTACAGCTAGAATAGAAGAAGTTAAAGACCTTGACTACTGGGAAAGACTACAATCCTTAAAATTATATAGTCTTGAAAGGAGAAGAGAACGCTACATGATAATTCAGGCATGGAAACAGATAGAAGGAATAGCTGAAAACATCATGGAACTAAAAATATCAGAAAGAGCAAGCAGAGGTAGATTAATAGTGCCCAAAACTATACCAGGAAAAATAAGGCAACCACACAGGACATTAATCCACTACGCACCAGCATCGATAATGCAGCGTCTATTCAATGCGTTGCCAGCTCATCTGAGGAATATATCAGGAGTGAGCGTAGATGTGTTTAAGAATAAGCTCGACAAATATCTAAACTGCATCCCAGACCATCCAAGATTAGAAGATGCAAAATATACCGGAAGATGTACTAGCAACTCTCTGGTAGACATTAGAGGTGCCTCACACTGAGGGACCTGGGGGCAACCCGAACAAGATGTAAGATCTGTAAGGTAAGGTAAGGTCAAAAATCAACCATAATCCTCAGACGTTCATTATTCTTCTGTGGGTCCTTCAGAGAGAGAGAGAGAGAGAGAGAGAGAGAGAGAGAGAGTGAGAATGGATTCCTTGACACAAAGTCATGAGACACAAATTGACGAGAAAACAGTCATACGTTTAAAAAAAATTTTATTTAGTAAACAGTGAAAATGGAAAGCAGATTATGAAAAAACAAAGTGAAATGGTTACCGTTTATTTATAATATTTATATGGTTTATTTTTATAGAGATCGTCAATAGTTATGCGTAATTTCTCTGGATAACTACCAATAGTTATGGGTAGTTTATATGGGCGATTATATTATTGATAGTTAAGGTATTCTCTATGGGGGATCATAACTATTAATAGTTATAAGTAGTTATTGATATTCATGGGTAATCTATAGGGGCGATTATTGATAGTTAAGGTAATCTCTATGGTGATTATTGATAGTTAAGGTGATTTTAAATATAATTATTACCTATTAGTTACGGTTCATTACTATGTGTAATTTTTAATAGTTATGGGTATATAATGTCTATGGGGAAGTATTAATAATTATGGGTGACTGATATGGGTGGTTATTGATAGTTATGGGTAATAATTAATAATCATGGGTAATTTCTACAGATAATTTTTAATAGTTATGGGTAATTTCTTTAGGTGATTATAAACGGTTATGGGTAATACGTATTGCACGTGAAAATTTGTATCATTCAAAGTTTTAAATCTTACGAAATATGCATATATATAATTCCCTTTTAACCTGGGAAGATGTTATGTATGTTTATAAGATTTTTTTCATTTTCAGGAAAATATCCTTTGGGTGGAGGTAAATATAGTGGTTAGCGCCTTCTTTCCCAAGCATCTGAAACATAATATATTGGTGCTCCTTTGACATTCCTTATAGGTCACAAGGTCATAGGGAAATCACACACTTATCTCGTCGAATTAGATTTTCTCTCTCTCTCTCTCTCTCTCTCTCTCTCTCTCTCTCTCTCTCTCCAGAAATGTGAGGGTTAAACAGTTTTTATTATAGGCAGTTTTCAATGTTTTTTATGGGTCTTTTCAATACATCTTCCCGGTGTCCAATTTGTATGCGCCATATCTCTTTTATTCTTTCTCGTAGAATCATCTGGTTTTCCCCAATTCTTTTTTCCATTCATCATAAAGACAGTACTTTAGAAAATCGAGGATTGTATTTACATTTATATTAATTTATTTACATAAGACAGAGTCTCATCGTTACTACTGTTTAATAAAGGATGAAGTAACGAAAGGTCATTCATCTCCCAAACAGATTACAAAAAGAAATATCCGAATACAGCTTCAGAAGTGTTGAAACTGAGCAGCCGCCCAGAAAGAAACGTTGCCCCTCCCGGGCTAACTCTCCTTCACTTCTCATGAAATTCATAACCCCGTAGACTCAAAACCCTCAGCCTTTTCGTTTCCGGTTTGCTGAATCGATTAAAGAGGGAAGATCTTATTCATACTGGAGAGATGATTTCTTCAGCGAAAGGTCAGAATTCAGTATTGGTATTTTAGTTAGATTTGTTAAAGCGCACTCGTTACATAGTACTAGCACACACACACACACACACATACACACACACACACACACACACATATATATATATATATATTATATATATATATATATATATATATATATATATATAT
This sequence comes from Macrobrachium nipponense, assembly GCF_015104395.2. Lineage (NCBI taxonomy): Eukaryota > Metazoa > Arthropoda > Malacostraca > Decapoda > Palaemonidae > Macrobrachium > Macrobrachium nipponense. Next base: position 64,259,528 of record NC_061109.1, read on the forward strand.
ATATATATATATATATATATATATATATATATATATATATAGATACTATATATATATATATATATATATATATATATATATATATATATAATATATATATATATATAGATACTATATATATATATATATATATATATATATATATATATATATATATATATATATATATATATATATATATACAATTTTCATAGTTATTGGCTTGCAAAGTGTAGAAGGGAGTTGAAACAACAAATTTTTATAATATCTTGATAGTGATTAAAAAACGATTTATTTATAAGTTACCGTACTTTAAAGATTTTATCTATTTTCTTTTTTAATAACCACTTGCTGTCTGAGCTATATATGTATATTATATTATATATATATATATATATATATATATATATATATATATATATATATAATATATATATATATATAATATATATATATATATATATATATATATATATATATATATATATATATATATATATATATATATATGTGCAATATAAAAACACCGTATCGTGCTTCCAAGAAATCAATAGAAGGATCCACAGTAATATCCTTGTTTATCTAGATATAATATATTTATGGAAATATATGCAAAGCTTAAAGCTTTCGTCCATCCTCCTGTGGATTTGATCACTAAGCAAATGAGACATGGTATTGGTGAAGAATTCCAAATAAACATAAACAAACAGACAACAAATTAACAAGGCAAAAAAATGCGAACAAGTCATTGCGTCGTATTACGTTCCATGATTCGCTGTGATATTCGAGGCGGGACAAAGCCCCGGTCTTCTTCCTGAATGACATCTTGAGGGTCGTTAGCCAAAAAGGTAGTTTGTAGATCAGACGCTGGAACGGGCGAAGGTTGGTTATCTACACTCAAAAGTAAATTGTTCTGTATTCCAGTATTCCCCTCAAAGGTGTCATTGAAAGTGATGAGAGCTCCTTCCTCAATTCTCCTAGTGGTCCTATCCACACTCTTATAAATAATTTTTTCTCCCTTTAAGTCTATGGCATGATCGGAATCCCAAGTATGCTTGGCAATGGTGCTGTAAATGTTGCCCAAACGGCAGGCTGCAACATGTCCACGTTTCCTCTGGGCCAGGGAACGACCGCTTTCACCAATATAGCATTTGTCACAATTTTTACATCCTATAGCATAGACTCCAACATCGGTGTTTGGTTTTCTGCAACTGTTTTTGATAATTTTCTTTTTAAGAGTATTAGGGTATTGAAAAACTACAGTATACCCATGTCGTTCTTTTCTAAGATTATTAGAAACTTTTTTCAGGTCATGATTGTACGGAAGGGGAAGGCATTTAAAATTACCTGTGGAACAGCGTTCCCTTGGAGTATAAAACATTCTTCTGGCTCTAGAAAGACATCTGTCGATAAAAAACTTGGGGTAACATAACTTATTGAAACTCGTAGTCAAAAATTCAATTTCCTGGTCAATGAAACTAGGGTCACAAACTCGAAAAGCTCTAAAAAAACAAATTGGTCAGAACGTTGCGTTTGATTTTCTCGACATGATAGGAATAAAAATATATGTACGTATTTGTATGAGTACTTTTCCTGAAAACAGAGAGTTTAAAAGACTTATTTACATTATCCTTGTGAACAACCAAGTCTAAAAATGACAGGCGCTTATCGACTTCCCTTTCCACTGTAAACGCGATGGATGGAAGAAAACTATTCAGTTGTAAAAGAAGCTGATAAAAACTTTCGACATCGTCCTTAAAAACAATAAAAAATATCGTCAACATATCTTACCCATATATAAGGTTTCAAATCATCCGGAAGTTTGTCCGCAAAAAGTATTTCAAAAAATTCCATACAAAGATTAGCTAAAACGGCGACAACGAGGATCCCATAGCAACCCCTGCTTTTTGTTGATAAAAATCTCCTTCAAACTCAAATATGATGGATTCTACACACGTCTTTATAAGCTCACAAAATTTATTAATATGAATAGGTGGCGTGAATTTTCCTTCTTCGGCAATTTTGACCAAATTAGTTAGAACAAAGTCAAGAGGCACATTAGTGAATAAGGAGACGAGGTCCAGACTATACATAATTCCATTTAAATTTTTACCCACAATTCCATGAATGAAATCAAGATTATGTTTCAGATGGGATTTTAAGTGGTGTTAAAATAATTGGACAATTAAAGTTATAGATATCCTTCATTACTGCTATGCTCTTTGTCGGGTAAACACATCTGTCTTATGGTCTTCAAGAAAAAGTATTTTGTACTTGGGAAAAGGCTCTCCTGAAAAAGATTCTCTGTGGATCCAACCAAACATCTTAGGCATAACTTGCTCCGCTACACAATCCCGAAGAAACGTTATCTGATTCTTAATATTTTGTACGGAAATGCATCTTCTTTCGAAGAGGCGATAGTCCAAAAGTAATTCTTCACCAAGTGTCTGTTGAATGTAGTTTCCAACGAAACTGGTCATATTGGTGTAGTGGATGTTGAACGTGGATGAAATGATGCAATATAAAAACACTGTATCGTGCTTCCAAGAAATCAATAGAAGGATCCACAGTAATATCCTTGTTTATCTAGATATAATAAATTTATGGAAATATATACAAAGCTTAGAGCTTTCGTCCACCCTCCTGTGGACTTGATCACTAAGCAAATGAGACAGTATTGGTGAAGAATTCCAAATAAACATAACAAACAGACAATTTACTTTTGAGTGAAGAATTTGCAAAAGGGCCAGAATTAAGAACTTCAGAAATGTGTACAGCCTCCTTCAATCTGATAATGTAGATAACCACCCTTCGCCCGATCCAGAGTCTGATCTACAACCTACCTTTTTGGCTAACGACCCTCAAGATGTCATTCAGGAAGAAGACCGGGGCTTTGTCCCGCCTCGAAGATCAGAGCGAATTATGGAACGGAATACGACCCAATGACTTGTTCGCATTTTTTAACCTTGTTAATTTTTTGTCTGTTTGTTTATGTTTATTTGGAATTCTTCACCAATACCATGTCTCATTTGCTTAGTGATCAAGTCCACAGGAGGATGGACGAAAGCTTTAAGCTTTGTATATATTTCCATAAATATATTATATCTAGATAAACAAGGATATTACTGTGGATCCTTCAATTGATATATATATATATATATATACAATCGTGATTAGCTGTCCATAGTGAGTAGGAGAATGAATAACACAGGAAAGTGGTTACCAGTCAGAGAATCCTCTCTCCAAGGCCTTGTTTGTTGACGCGACAGTTATGCAACCAAGAGACTGACTTCAATAGGTCGTAGTTGTTTTTGTTCTCGTCTTCATTTAAGCCCCAGCATACAAAAGGAGACGCAATTAGGACTTTTTATTTGTGCTAGGGGAGAGGTTAATTAAAGACTTAAATGGAAGTTCGTTGACAGTCTTCGGTAAACATGTTTGTTACTATTCTTTTACTGTGTTTTGGTTTTTATGTTTTATTTTTACTTAAAGAACACCGAAGTGTAAAGAAAATTTCTGTAACAGTTAAATAGCAAATAAAGTGAGAGTGAATTTACTGTTTCTTAAAATAATTGTCTGTTGAAGAAAAATGTATAACTGAAAATTTATTAGGCAAATTTACTAATGTTTTAACCTTGGTAAATTTTCCTAGAGCGTCGCTTCGTAGTAGCCTTGTTTTATTTTCATTTGTTTTCCCCATGCACTTATTACTTTAGTCTACATGACGCTCTTGATGCTCTTGAATAGACTCTTAGCGGAAGAGCTCGTGATGGCATCATAGTCCCCTAATCCAAACTAACACACCTTAACAATGATACCAATAATCAAAGAACAGGCCTAAAATGAACACGAAAGAAGAAGATAACTTATTTTTCGAAATTTCATTTGTCTGTTTTTGAACCCAAGAGCAACGTCAGTGACAAGGAACGTCCAGCGATCCCAAGTTTTGTTGCGAGAAGCTCTGATGTTGATAAACGCTCTTCCTCAACGTTTTCTAAAACCAACACTCATATCTCCGTTTTCTGTGTTCTAACTGGTATTTCTAGATAAAGGTTTGAATTCCTTAATGAACAATAACATTTTTGCTTACTCGGGGAGTAAGCCCACAAACTCCTTTGTTCTTGTTGCTGGTTTTGGGGGAGGAGGTTTAGGAGAGCATAAAAAAAAAGTCTGAAAAAGGTGCTTTGCATTGAGTCAACGATACAGAAATTTTAGGAAAGGATGCTTATGACTATTTATTAGAAAGTAAATGTAGAACATAAATAAATGTGCATGCTAAACAGTACTGGAAATTGTTTCTAATAATATATACCATATTTTCGTTGGTGAAATAACAGGCTTGTTGTCCTTGTTGTTAGTATGAATAGTACTAAATACTTAGACCACTTCGCGTTAAGTTAGGAATATAATGTTTACAGTTTGTGAATGAGGGAAAAATCTTGCACACGTCCCGAGTAAGCTGGAGGTCGGATCACGCCTTTTTCAAATTACCCGAAGCCTCTGTTTATGTGATCTGTCCTAAAGTAGAAGGAAATATGAGGAAATTAAGGAAGTTAAAGAATTTTGACTAAATTTACATATACGAAAATAGAAAGCAGAGAAATACATTTAGGATAAAAGTGTAGTAGGAATAAGTTAAAGCATTATTACGATTTATATGTGTGTGTGTGTGTGTATGTATGTATGAGAGAGAGAGAGAGAGAGAGAGAGAGAGAGAGAGAGAGAGAGAGAGAGAGAGAGAGAGTCAACAAGTTCCAACTTGATATAAACTATGAGAAAAAGGAAACACAACAAGAAAGCTATCACGTTTGAGTTTTTGTGACAATTTCATTTTCCAAAGACAAATTCCAAGATCCCCATCGCACCGCAGGTGCGTTCATTAAGACCTCGTTAAGAGGAACAGTAAAGAAATGGAAGTCAAGGAGAGAGATTAAAAAACCTTCCTTGATGTTTCCCATTATTCAATGTTAGCAGCGGGATTTGTTCGCCTTAAGGGAAATGAAGAGAGGCCTACGACACAGGAAGTCGTTGCCTAATTTCCATTAAGTGTCCCGCAGAGGCTGCGGCAACGTCTTTGTGGTCTACTGGTATAGGCAATCATTCCTTAACTGCACTTCTTTTTGTCCTTCTTTGATGCTGCTCTTCATATTCACAATTCCAAGCCTTCACTTTACCTTTGGATTCAGATCAAAATATATTGCCCCATTGATAGCTAATTTTGACTGCCTAGTTAAAAAAGAAACTTTTTTCTGTTAAGTTTTGATGGTGGAATCAAAACCTTCCTGTACAAATGGCTAAATTACCCTCCATCTACTCATTATCCTGAAACTAGAAAACATGGTTGTGATATGTTGCGGACATAAGGACAAAATACAAGTTTTTGAAGACATGAATGAAATGGGGATATTTTGGCAGAAATCTCCTGGCTCTAGTCTATAAATTAGAACAGGGAGCAGGAGGTCTAGCGTGGACCTTCTGGTTCTGATCTGCTGAGCAACAGAAACAAGAGGCTTGTTATGGACCTCAGTTTTCTACTAACAAATATAAACGAAAATAGTGACGTTTACGATACGTTTACAATTTCCTACAACCATTCATTGGATATTCCCACAAGAAGGACATTTACTTGGATTAAGAGGATGGGATCAGGCTTAGGAGTCTCGCTTTGTGATAGGATTCTTATCCTTTCTCGCCCTTCTCTTTTGAGATGACATTAGACTTTAGCTAAGATGAGGTAAAATACTTTTTTCAGTCCCACAAATCTTTACCCTTTAAGAATAACCCTTCATACGCTCATATCTTACATAAATCACGTAAACACTATTTCCGAGATAAATGAAAAATGAAAAGGAAGAAAGAAAGAATCTCAAGATAGCAGCCAGAATTGAAAACTCACAAACCTCCTACACTAAATCATGACGTTCCCTCATTTTCCTCAAAGGTCCAAAGTCATTCATTACACGTAAATCTTCAAACCGACTCCCCTTGTGGCAACATATAAATCGCATCAAATTTATAATGTCACTTTTCGCTGATATTACTGACCTGAACAAAGGACACAGTTTTAAAGAATTTCCTCGAGCTCTTCTCTTCATTTGTCTGTCTGTCTGTCTGTCTGTCTGTCTCATAATTTACTGTCTAAGCAATTAACTCAGCACGTCCTCGCCTCTTCATCATCATTTAATAACAACCAGAGTTCTTTTATATCTACTTCAAAGGCTTTTCTGTATCCCACGTGCTCTAAATCAGAGGGCACCCGTATGCTATCTATAATTACTTTAACTTCGTTATTCAAAAAAGCATGTTGATTTTAATTGATACTCAGTTCTCTTCCTTAATAAATCAATTGGAATCAGTCAATTAATTACCGTAGCATTTAAGTATTTTCGGCATGAAAAATACTGGAAGGCGACTAGCCGTTACTACTACTACTACTACTACTACTACTACTACTACTACTACTACTACTATAACTTTACAATACTACTGTTAGTTTATTATTATTATTATTTTTTTTTTGCTCTGTCACAGTCCTCCAATTCGACTAGGTGGTATTTATAATGTGGGGTTCCGGGTTGCATCTTGGCTCCTTAGGAGTCCATCACTTTTCTTACTATGTGCACCGTTTCTAGGATCACACTCTTCTGCATGAGTCCTGGAGCTACTTCAGCATCTAGTTTTTCTAGATTCCTTTTCAGGGATCTTGGGATCGTGCTTAGAGCTCCTATGATTATGGGTACAATTTCCACTGGCATATCCCATATCCTTCTTATTTCTATTTTCAGATCTAGATACTTATCCATTTTTTCCCTCTCTTTCTCTTCAACTCTGGTGTCCCATGGTATTGCGACATAAATGAGTGATACTGTCTTCTTGACTTTGTCAATCAACGTCACGTCTGGTCTATTTCCATGTATCACCCTATCTGTTCTGATACCATAGTCCCAGAGGATCTTTGCCTGATCGTTTTCTATCACTTCCTCAGGTTGGTGCTCGTACCACTTACTACTGCTGCAAGGTAGCTGATGTTTCTTGCACAGGCTCCAGTGGAGGGCTTTTGCCACTGAATCATACCTCTTATTGTACTGGTTCTGTGCAAGTGTCGGGCATTCGCTTGCTATGTGGTTTATGGTTTCATTTTTCGTATTTCACTTCCTACATATGGGAGAGATGTTATTTCCGTCTATCGTTCTTTGAACATATCTGGTTCTTAGGGCCTGAGCTTGTGCCGCTGTTATCATTCCTTCAGTTTCCTTCTTTAGCACTCCCCTCTGTAGCCATTGCCATGTGTCATCGCTGGCTAGTTCTTTTGTCTGTCTCATGTATTGTCCGTGCATTGGTTTGTTGTGCCAGTCCTCTGTTCTGTTTGTCATTCTCCTGTCTGTATATTTCTGGGTCTTCGTCTACTTTTATTAGTCCTTCTTCCCATGCACTCTTTAGCCACTCGTCTTCATTGGTTTTCAGACATTGCCCCAGTGCTCTGTTCTCGATGACGCAGTCCTCTATACTTAGTAGTCCTCTCCCTCCTTCCTTTCGTGTTATGTATAGTCTGGCCGTATTTGCTCTTGGGTGTAGTGCTTTGTGTATTGTCATATGTGTCCTGGTTTTCTGATCTATGCTGCAGAGTTCTGCCTTCGTCCATTCCACTATTCCTGCGCTGTATCTGATTACTGGCACTGCCCATGTGTTTATGGCTTTCATCATATTTCCGGCGTTGAGTTTTGACTTGAGTATCGCCTTGAGTCTCTGCATATATTCTTTCCTGATCGTGTCCTTCATCTCTTGGTGTTTTATATCCCCTCCTTCCATTATTCCCAGGTATTTGTATCCAGTCTCATCAATGTGTTTGATGTTGCTCCCATCTGGTAGCTTTATCCCTTCAGTTCTAGTTACTTTGCCTTTTTGCATGTTGAATAAGGCGCATTTTTCTATTCCAAACTCCATCCTGATGTCCCCAGATACAATCCTTACAGTCGTCTGGATTAGGGTATCTATTTCCTTGATGCTCTTACCATACAGATTGATGTCGTCCATGAACATCAGATGGTTGATTCTGTTGCCTCTTTTCTTGAATTAGTACCCGGCATCCATCTTCTGTAGTACTTATTTTTATTATTATTATTATTAATATTATTATTATTATTATTATTATTATTATGATTATTATTATTATTATTATTATTATTATTATTATTATGATTATTATTATTATTATTATTATTATTATTATTATTGTTATTGTTATTGTTATTGTTATTGTTATTGTTATTGTTATTATTTTATATTTTATTAAAAATAATGGCATAATTCACAGAATTGGTTTTATATAAAATTCTTTCAATTCTTTCTATAATTTGTCTTGGAGAATTGAAAGAATTTGATATAAATCAATTCTGTGAATTCTGCTATTATTTTTAATAAAACGTGTTTGAAAGGTTTGTTTTCAGCATATTATTATTATTTTATTATTATTATTATTATTATTATTATTATTATTATTATTATTATTATTATTACCACCTTCCATCCACACACCACGTATTACTTTCTACCGATATTACTGTCGGTTGAGTTACTGCTTCAAACAAAATACTGCGCACAATCCTTTAAACATCAGGCAAATGCATCAGGAGAATATGAAATAAAATAAAATACGCTCAAAAAAGGTGATATAAAAATGCAACAGCAGTTTATAGGCCCGTCATGGAGAGGTGTGGAGGCGTTCCATCCAAATCGCTTCCTCCGTTTTGATCCTCAGATGAGGGAATAGGCTTCCTGCACGCAACTGGGGGATTTGTTGCCAGGATTCCTTTGGGTCCTTCGTGTGGCCAATGTTCGGTGCACTTTGCTTGAGTGGAATTCTTGACTTTTGGAAGGGGGGAAAATATGGCATTTTGACACACTCTCTCTCTCTCTCTCTCTCTCTCTCTCTCTCTCTCTCTCTCTCTCTCTCTCTCTCTCGGTCTTTTAATCTACTAGGTGACATCCAAGTTAAATGTACTCACTATCTATGTTTTATTTCCTTTTACACTCACTGATATTTCATCTCTCTCTCTCTCTCTCTCTCTCTCTCTCTCTCTCTCTCTCTCTCTCTCTCTCTCTCCTCTCTCGTCTCTCTCTCTCTCTCTCTCTCTTCGTTCTCTCTTCTCTCAACCTACTGGTAACATCATCCAAGCACATGCCAAGTGAGATAAAAAAAAAAATCTTTTTTGCTTATATTGTAAAATTCCAAACGGCGAGACCATCATGAACAACCAAGTCCACTCCTTTTTTTTATTTTCATTGCTTAGAGACCAAAACTGAACATAAACACCAACAAATAAATTTCGAGATCTAAATTCCAACAAATAAATTCCAAGACAAAACACCAACAAATAAATGCCAACAAATAAATTTCATTAAATAAATATTATTAAATTAATTTTATTAAATAAATTCAACAAATACATTCCAACAAATACATTCCAACAACTAAACGCCAACAAATAAATTCCAAGAAATAAAGTCCGACAAACAGAACATTCCCCTCACGCGAGTCCTGTGAAAGATTCTTTCCTGTTACATCACAAACAAGAAATTGTGGTTTGTTCCTGCTCTGCTTCCGGAGAGGATCCCGCCTTTCGCTTCCGACAAATAACCGTCTCCCTCTCCCCCCTTCCCTCCCCGCCCACCCCCCTTTTTTTTTGAGGAATTGGTCTTCCATTTTTGGAATGAAATGAATTTTTGTTTTTGTGAAACAAATCAATGGGTGGCCTCAATCGGATAAGCAATAAGATGTTAGTATCATATTCATTCATCAGCTGTCAGTCAGAGATAAGTTACCTTAATAAACACATACAGTCTCAGAGCGGTTCATGAATAATAATAATAATAATAATAATAATAATAATAATAATAATAATAATAATAATAATAATAATAATAATAATTAATAATTATTATAATCTAAAAAACAAAAACAACAAATTACTGAACTGAATATGAATTAAGAGTTATATCTAAAATAAGATTAATATCATTACTCACATGATCATTCTTCCAGCTCGTAAAGAAGAAAACAATTTCTATTCAGTTTTTATTACGTATTTTAATATGAAGGCTGATTTGAATGCGTTGTCGAGAGGACCTGCGTTAAAGGAAATGGGCAAATATTCTTCTCTCGAATTGTGCGACGCAAAAGTTGACAAATGTTATTTTCGACGATATGCAAATGAGGTGCTGATGTAATAAGAACAGTTGTTGTTGCTTTATCACAGCTGCTTGAGAGTTTTGTTATATTTCGCATTAGAACGATTTATAACTAATATTATGGACATTAAGCGAGTGTTTGAATCCAGGAACGTCATCTGGAAAGGTTTCTTGCTTTACAGAGAGAGAGAGAGAGAGAGAGAGAGAGAGAGAGAGAGCTACGAAGGTGAAAAGGCTTTCTTGACTAATGTGTGAGAGAGAGAGAGAGACAGAGAGAGAGAGAGAGAGGGAGAGAGAGAGTGAGAGAATGTATTGATGAGATACATCGCTTGATTTGACAAAACGATAAACACCTCCAATGTAAAATAGATATAGAAGAAACATAAAATAAAACCAAACTATAAACCTATAAAACTATAACTCTGGAATCCTGGACAAAGATTAATTACTTGTTATGATGTTAACTCATAAAAAAAAAGTAGGCTATTGGATTTCCCATTTCAGATTACAAAACAACCGCTGCAGCTTTGCTTACAGTGAGCGACCCAGAAGCCATTTGAGTTGGGGGAAATTACTGTAGACAAACTGTTATTGGAATTGCAACAAGTAAGACTAATACTATTAAAGGTATTTATAGCCATTAGAGGTATTGGTACAGTGTACTTAACGACTGTGGTTCTGTAACATTTGATGGTAATGACTCGGCAATTACTCAGAGAGACAAAGAGGTACTGGTCAGACGTTATAGTTTGAATGCTTATGATTTGTTAAAGAATACACAAAAGCTGTACGCACTCGGGGATATTTATAGCCTCGGTAAAGCTCTTTTACAGCGCTGCGTTTCAGATGGTATGGAAACCATTACATTGAGGGCGTAAAGGGAGACTAACAGGCATTGACAGTGCTGATAAATGATTTAATTTAATGATTGGGATCTCTCTCTCTCTCTCTCTCTCTCTCTCTCTCTCTCTCTCTCTCTCTATAAATTCATTCCACTGATCCTGTCATTACCATTTACTTGGTCTGCCAAACTTATTATGACTGTTTGTGGTGAATGGTAGTTTGGTAAGTCTTCGCTTTATTCAACATTTCATAACATATGTGAGAACAGTTGCTCTCATTGTGCACTGATGATCAAGTAGAGGGAAGACTTCGTAAGTGAAAAAGACCATGAACTTAATTCATGGGAACCTTCCGGAATTCAAATGCATTTATATGATGAAATAGTAAAATGGATCAGAGAAGGAAAAATATAATGCAAAATAGAGATTAAAATTGTGAACCAATAATAACAAATACATAATAAAATTAGCTATATATACACGTATAAATCAAAGTATACTCGATTGTGGGTATCAATTTATGACGATACTCCGATTATGCAAATTCCTCTTTCTCAATTGGTCGTTGGGGAACCTCCCCAAAAGAGTAAGTAGAGATTTTAGCAATCTGCAAGTAAATTATATCTGGCAATAGATAAAAGAACTTTTTTTTTTTTTATTTCTGAGAATAACAGTAAACTATTGCTTCCTCAAGTTAATGCTTCCTAATTGATGAGACAAAGTGATTAGAAAATGTATGATATCTCGGCACCTTATAAAATTACTTTTCCGTAACAGCTTACATCATTACATAAATTCGAATAACTTATACGTTGTACAGTTGCCTCTATATTATAAAAATATTATACGATATTACAAATATAAAAAAAATATTGACAAACTATCGTAAAAGAGGTTTTCCATATACCAGGTCAATATCCCATAAAAACCATTCACGCTACAAAAACGACTGGGACAAATGCAACATTCAAACATCCAGAATGACCAAATACAATTGCTATTAGAGTTTTTTCAACTTTTCTGTGCATTAAAACGATACAATGGAGGAGAGGAAAAAAAAACTGAACATTTGTTGTCATTATTATCATTATTATTATTATTGTTTTTCTTAATGATGCTCAGTATTTCCTGATCTATTCATTTAGTTCCTGGTTTTATATTCTTCCTTCAAACAGTACATATTCTGAATATTCAAGTGCGCTATTGAAGTTTAGAAATCACAACTGATCAGTGACATAGCAGTAAAAGAATATTATAATGCATGAAAAGAGATTAATTGGTGTTCGTTGCTGACTCTTATTTACAGGATGATGACACAAAACAGCCAAACTAAGAACAACGATATTAATACACCCTTCTTGTTATGCAAACGATTTGCATAAGGACTGGGTCAGATCTGCGCTGGCTGATGATTTATTTTTATCAATGATTTTCTATCTAATGATTGTTATGTGAATCGAGGTACTAACGATGTAAACACAGAGTAGGACAATAGGTTTTGATCGATAAAAACTTGGCTTAATTGTATACGACGATGAAAGCTGAACCAACGATAACTGAGACGGAAAGGTATTTGACGACAAATAATGATAATTCTCTCTCTCTCTCTCTCTCTCTCTCTCTCTCTCTCTCTCTCTCTCATTGTTCGTTTCGAATACCACGAATTATGTTGAACACTTTTGTTTCTTCCTGTGACAAAGATTGCTAATGACCTAATTCTGCTTCATAAGTTAGGGGTCAAATGGTTCGAGATACTTTCATTAAGGATTTGAATTCCTATTCACTAACGCTTTATTGTTCTTTTCATAAACTACACAAATATATCGAAGCATTTTAAATTGAATTCTTGGCTGGAAAAAAAAAACAATATAAGTAAACAATAAACATATGATCAGCTGTACAATTTCGTTCCCTTATTTATTTTATTGTCTTTTTTATTCTTTAAATTTTTGCTATGATTACTTAGCTTTTCGATAATTGTGTTTTTATAATTTTTAGGCGCTGAAGTTTCTATAATCAGAATGTTTGACCGTATGAAATCGCTAACTGTTTCATCTTTTACTGACGTTTATTTCATTCCTTTTATTCATCAGTGAAACTGACTAGGGGAATGTTTCTCTGCCTTTTAATCTATTATTATTATTATTATTACTATTATTATTATTATTATTGTTTTTTTTTTTTTTTTTGCTCTATCATAGTCCTCCAATTCGACTAGGTGGTATTTATAGTGTGGGGTTCAGGGTTCCATCTTGTCTCCTTAGGAGTCCATCACTTTTCTTACTATGTGCGCCGTTTCTAGGATCACAATCTTTTGCATGAGTCCTGGAGCTACTTCACCCTCTAGTTTTTCTAGATTCCTTTTCAGGGATCTTGGGATCGTGCCTAGTGCTCCTATGATTATGGGTACGATTTCCACTGGTATATCCCATATCCTTCTTATTTCTATTTTCAGATCTTGATACTTATCAATTTTTTCCCTCTCTTTCTCTTCAACTCTGGCGTCCCATGGTATTGCGACATCAATGAGTGATACTTTCTTCTTGACTTTGTCAATCAACGTCACGTCTGGTCTGTTTGCACGTATCACCCTATCTGTTCTGATACCATAGTCCAAGAGGATCTTTGCATGATCGTTTTCTATCACTCCCTCAGGTTGGTGCTCGTACCACTTATTACTGCAAGGTAGCTGGTGTTTCTTGCACAGGCTCCAGTGGAGGGCTTTTGCCACTGAATCATGCCTCTTTTTGTACTGGTTCTGTGCAAGTGCCGGGCATTCGCTTGCTATGTGGTTTATGGTTTCATTTTTCGTATTGCACTTCCTACATATGGGAGAGATGTTATTTCCGTCTATCGTTCTTTGAACATATCTTTAGCCACTCGTCTTCACTGGTTTTCAGATATTGCCCCAGTGCTCTGTTCTCGATGTTGACGCAGTCCTCTATACTTAGTAGTCCTCTCCCTCCTTCCTTTCGTGTTATGTATAGTCTGGCCGTATTTGCTCTTGGGTGTAGTGCTTTTTGTATTGTCATATGTCCATACCACTATTCCTGCGCTGTATCTGATTACTGGTACTGCCCATGTGTTTATGGCTTTTATAATATTTCTGGCGTTGAGATTTGACTTGAGTATCGCCTTGAGTCTCTGCATATATTCTTTCCTGATCGTGTCCTTCATCTCTTGGTGTTTTATATCCCCTCCTTCCATTATTCCCAGGTATTTGTATCCTGTCTCATCTATGTGTTTGATGTTGCTCCCATCTAGTAGCTTTATGCTTTCAGTTCTCGTTACTTTGCCTTTTTGCATGTTGACTAAGGCACATTTTTCTATTCCAAACTCCATCCGGATGTCCCCAGATACAATCCTTACAGTCTGGATTAGGGTATCTATTTCCTTGATGCTCTTACCATACAGCTTGATGTCGTCCATGAACATCAGATGGTTGATTCTGTTGCCTCTTTTCTTGAATTGGTATCCGACATCCATCTTCTGTGGTACTTTTGTCATTGGAATCATGGCTACTACGAAGAGTAGTGGGGACAGTGAGTCGCCCTGGAAGATCCATCTCCTGATATTAACCATTGCTAGTCTTACTCCAGTGCTTGTAAGTATTGTATTCCAGTTGCGCATTGTATTTTTTGAGGAAGCTGATGGTGTTTTCCTCTGCCCCATATATTTTCAGGCATTCTATTAGCCATGTGCGGGGTATCATGTCGAAGGCTTTCTTATAGTCTATCCATGCCATGCCTAGGTTGGTTTTCCTTCTCCTACTGTTCTTCTTTACCATTTTGTCTATCAGGAGCTGGTCTTTTGTTTTTGTATTATTATTATTATTATTATTATTATTATTATTATTATTATTATTATTATTATTATTATTATTATTATTATTATTATTATTATTATTATTATTATTATTATTATTACCAAAACCCAAATTTTCTTGTGGCGAGAAAATATGACAGTTGCTCGGTTGCTAAACTATTATTATATTTTGCAATATATGAGATATCTGTACTTATGAATGAGTAACAAGATAAGTAAACAATAACTATATGATCAGCTGTACAATTGCGTTCCCTTATTTATTTTATTGCCTTTTTTATTCTTTAAATTTTTGCTATGATTACTCAGCTTTACGAAAATTGTGTTTTTATCATTTTTAGGCGTTGAAGTTTTTATAATCAGAATGTTTTGTCCTTATGGAATCGCTAACTGTTTCATCTTTTACTGACGTTTATTTCATTCCTTTTATTCATCAGTGAAACTGACTAGGGGAATGTTTCTCTGCCTTCTAATCTATTATTATTATTATTATTATTATTATTATTATTATTATTATTATTATTATTATTATTATTATTATTATTATTATTATTATTATTATTATTATTATTATTATTATTACCAAAACCCAAATTTTCTTGTGGCGAGAAAATATGAAAGTTGCTCAGGTGATAAACTATATTATATTTTGTAATATATGATATATCTGTACGTATGAATGAGTAAGAATGAATTTCTAAGCAAAGAAATTAAGGAAAGTAAAAATTAATATAAAAAATTTGTAGTTTGCAAAGTCTTTCACATAAGCTTGAGATCATTGAACACATTATATCTCTTACAAATAAAGAAGAAAAACACGTTTTACAATGACACTCAACAAGAATGTAACCTATTCCCTAAACGTATCTCTTCGAAGGATACCCATTATGTTAATAGCCACGACTCCATCTACTTCTTCTTCTCGAAGGAATCTCTGGGAAATGAGATCCCTTTGAAACTCATTTGCTTTCCCGACATCGTCCTATGACGTATGATCCACATTTCCCAAAAGAAATCTCTGGGATTGCGTCTTACGTGACGTAATCTGCCTTAGAACTTTGATCTTCAAACATTGTTTCAGCTCTTGTGACACGAAATGAATCATGCTACCTTAAGGAACATCATTGTTACTGTTGAATATTAATATTAGTTTAATTCGCACCGTTATGCTATTAGTTTCTAGTGCCGTTCAGTGCATATCGTATGGTGCACTGTAGGCATTGCTAAAGGTAGTTTACAAGATTTAACCTTTTACTTTACCTCAGTGCTCACTTTCTTTTCCATCTTCCTGTCCAACCACTCCCACTATCCCTTTTCACCTGAAGCCCTCAATGGCTAAAAGTGCCCCAAATGATCACAAATCAAACCAGCACCATTAGTTTCTTTGCTTCTTTCAATAACGTTTAGTGTTTCTGTCAATTATTGAATTTATTCTTTATGGTAAACTAGATATTTCCATTCTTCTTGTTATCACGTTTGTTTTCTTGCTGGTAGCAATTTGATACAGAATAAAATTTATGATAAATAAAGACTAAATAACTTACTCGTTGGAAATGAGAATTTAATTTGTTTTAATCACTGACTTCCTAGTTTACCGAGCTGCGGAAATTGAAACTCTTTCCCAGAGTTTAAATAAAATACAAGATTATTGATATCTTGCAAGAATGGTGACTTGATATATCTGAAATGGAGCGTAAGTTGATCTAGATTATTAGTTAAATACAAAGTGACCAAAGATTTAAACATGAAGTATTTTATTTGTCTATTTTGTATTTTTTTTTTTTTTTTGTTCAAGGAAAATTTCATTTACAATGCAATGTTGGGATGAATGTCAGTGATCATAAACAGTGTTTGTGAAATAAAGAAACGTAATCTGATCTTATGTTCCTGATGCAATTTCAAGACCCAATATGCATGACAATTTCTACAGTGTATTTGACAGAGATTCCTCAGATTTTTAAAATCTTTTCACCTAAACAACTTACTTGGGTTAATGTGCGATATATTCAGTGCTGTCATTGGCTACAAAGTCTCTCAGACTTCCATTACACTAAGTTGAGATATTCTAAAGTGCCCCTAATATTGGAACTGACAGATAATATCTACAGTCGATGCCGTTAGACCTATTCGTGATTGGCGGAATCTTGGGCTACAGAAACCAAAGAAACCAGCCGACCAGGAACGGGATTGAGGCTTCAGTGATATCGGAAGAAGAATTTTACCTTAGCGAAAAGAAACTGGCTATTTCATCAATTTCTGAAAGTAATGAAAACTAGATGTAGAAAAATGTTTCAAGTGTTCGTCATTGAAAGAAATATAAATCGAATACTTGTATATATTTTCGTTTTTTGAAAATACATGAAACATTTCTCTCTCACTAAAATGGTGTAGATGAAAGATTTCAATACAAACAAGAAAGGTCAAACGTGACTTTTGTAATGTTAGACTTATTGACGTCAAGATATCTTTATCTGTAAGATGACGAAGATAAGAGTATATATATATATATATATATATATATATATATATATATATATATATATATATAGATATTATATATAAGAAATTCAAATTGATATTTTTAAGAGCACCCATTTGTTGGTGATATAAAACCATAACTCACACTCTCCCTCTCTCTTTTTCGAATCCGTTTTGAGAGACATCGACCTGACCACTTTCAACCATTAGACGACTAATGGGCCCAGCTATGACTCATTTATTCTTTGGCACCAGAATTATGTTTTATAATTGAGCCCAGACGATAACCCTACGGTCAGCTCTTATCTTTCACCTGGCCATGACAGAGTCAATCACAAATAAAAGAAAATCAACTCCCATTGTAACAAATAAATCCAGTCCAGCTTTAAATATGACGCACGTTTCTGGAGAACTTTTTTCTCTCAGATCCTTCAAAATTAAAAATTTCTGGACTTTTCAGTCAACTGAAATAAGCGGATTGCAACAACAACAACGACGAAATAAAAATGGATAAAAATTACTTTCTCCTCCTTCTTTTTCGTATAGACGCTCTGGCACAGGGCTTCGTCTAAAGGGAAAGAGTATGATTGATAAGAGGAGTTCGCGCATTCGGGCGAAGGCAACGCCTTTTGGCGTCTGAAACGAAATCGTAAAATATTTCGTAAGATGAGTCAGGAACAGTATAGGCGGTTGCTTTATGTCGAGATATGAATTATTTACGTCTATTAATAATCAAAGCATTTCAGTTATGGAATTGACTTTTTTATTTATTTTTTTCAATTTTTTTACATGTTTACCACAGGAGACAAAAAAGTAAATAAGAAACAGTAAATGAATCTACTTTTAGAAGAATTCGATGATTTTTCAGCATAAAAACATGAATTTGACTTTTTATAAAAACAATATTCTATTCACATGATTTCTTTGGCGTTTAAATACGTTATACAATATTCTGGTTGAGTTAATGTGTTTCTTCGCATTGTATTGCCCTTCCTCCTCCTCTCTTCATCCTTCCAGAGAACCCCCCTCCCCCCCTCCCTTCTCTTCCCTTCCTCCTCCAACATCCACCCAATTCCCCTTTTCTCCTCTGTTCGTCTTTTTAGTGCATATCTTATTTTTCCTTGGAGGGAGAGAAAACTGTTTCTACAAGAATAAATGATCGTTAAATTTTTAGATATGGGAAATGTTTCTAGAATAATTTTTTTCCTTTATAAAGTGAAAATATTCCACAGATAAAATGTTCTCTCTTGTTAATTTCTTTTGCAGTGTGACTGAAAAATTGAAACTTTTTCATTTTGGATACAAGATTTTTTCCTGGGAGAGGGATTTCTTCAAGAAAAAGAAAGGCTTTCACCAATGCTGTAGGTCACACATTTATATTTTACGTTTCTCCGGATTATTCTTTTCTAGTACGGCTTCTCCTCTGTGGGCTCCGGTGGGAGCTATTATCGTTACTGTATATTTAAAAACCTTTTAAATTCCTTTAATCTCCGACTTTGCAATAGAGTGGAAGACAAGTAGGGTCAATAACTGTAGATATATATATATATATATATATATATATATATATATATATATATATATATATATATATATATATATATAGTATATATATGTGTGTGTGTGTGTGTGTGTGTGATTCAGAATGACTTTCATTTCTGATCAATATGAATTTTGGCCAAATTTCAGTAAACGTCAATAATGAAGAAAAAAATATTATTTTGAAAGACTGATTAAACCCATTAAAAATCAGTTCGGATGGTACTGCTATTCGTTTAAAAGAAGTTATTTAAAAAGAGGTCTACTCCTTTCATATGGTTTAAAAATTTTTATCATTATTGTAATTAATAAGGAAGTTAATCAAACTTTGAAAGGTATGTTGCCCGTTACACCACACTGAAGTTGGTCAAGCTAACTATCAAGCGATTTAAAATGTTTAAGGTATGAAGGTAGTTCAGTTACCTCCGTATCTTAAATTTAGTTACCAGCTCGTATTAACCAGATAAGATTTCTTTGCATTATAGTCTTTTAGACCTAAAACCTTACGACTAAAGAAATGCTTAAAATATATTACAACAACATTCAAGGACCCGCAAAAAATTTGCTCTGCGTCAGGAATTCGCAAACAACTTCTAAGAAGTTGAAGAGAACCTCCAAACTTCTTGCAAGCATGCTTGCAAGAAACGTCAGGCAGGATTTAACATTTCCCTTCCGTTCGTTGGGGGAAATAATTTCGTAAAGTTAGATAATTTTCACATTTGAATAAATATTTTATGTTGCAGCATAAAAAGGGGATGTTGTGAGTAGTAGTTGATGTTCCTGATGATGACTGCATTTCACTTGATGAGGAAATAATGCGAAGTTATTACGTACTAAAGATTTTTCAATTTAGAGATGATTTAGTAGATTGTAAAAGGAAAACAGTTCACTGAAACTTAAAAATTTTTTGGAAGAACATGTAAATAATCTGTGTGTGTGTGTGTGTGTGTGTGTGTGTGACATGGAGAGAGAGAGAGAGAGAGAGAGAGAGAGGAGAGAGAGAGAGAGAGAGAGAATATTTGTAAGCCATGCAATTAAAGGAAAACTGGTAATTAAATGCCAGTTGATGTCTTAACGAAAATGGACTAAATTCAGTGGATGGAGTGTTGGTATGCTGGTAATTAATTGCAGCTGACATGGCAGGCAAATGGCTGGTCCTCAGGGCAAAGTATCTCTTATGTTATGTGTGCAATTACGTTGCAAAATACATTTTTTGTAGTGCAGAGGCTGGTGGAGAGAGAGAGAGAGAGAGAGAGAGAGAGAGAGAGAGAGAGAGAGACGGAAGATTTATTTCAGACTTCATGACACTAAACGCACGTTATAAATGAGAGAGAGAGAGAGAAACGGAAGATTTGATTCCAGACTTTATGACACCAAACGTAGGTTATAAATGAAAGAGAGAGAGAGAGAGAGAGAGAGAGAGAGAGAGAGAGAGAGAGAGAGAGAGAGAGAGAGAGAGAGAGAGAAAACGGAAGATTTAATTTCAGACATTATGACAGCAAACGTACATTATAAATAGAGAGAGAGAGAGAGAGAGAGAGAGAGAATAATATGCCAGTTGACGTGATAGGTAATCGACTTAAGGTCCTCAGGTAACAGATTCCAGCTGATACAATGTTTTGTGTATTGATCTGAAATCTCTGTAATTAA
>NC_061109.1:64285028-64292528 GCF_015104395.2 Macrobrachium nipponense
AAAAATTGAACATCAATCGGTCAAGTGAGAAGAAAATTACGACGAGAATATCAACAAGTGTTGGGCACATAGGCTCATAACTTACCTATTTCGGTAGATCCCGAGCCATCAGAATATTTCCCTCAACAAATCAAAAAGAATTGAATAATCAAAATAATGTCTTGAAATTTACAAAGTCCCTGGGATTCTCCTGCGACTAGCAATCGTTTACAATGAGACGAGATGAACTATTCTACAAAACAGAAAACCATCTGAATTACACGTAATGGGTTTAATGTTTTTTTTTTTCTGCTCTCGAGTATTGCAGAAAAAGACATATGACCAGAATTATAACCGTAAGAAAGATATATATTTCTGAAATAAACATTATCTTTAGAAGGTGAGAAGAAATTTCTTTTCTTGTCGCCTCTCGTTATGAAGGAAGCCTCCTACACATTAACAATTCGATGTCGTGGCCATGAAATGTTTGTGATCTTTATACTGAGAAAAAAATCCTATTAACAAGCTGTTACTCTGAAAAAAAAACCACACATTTAATTTATTGTCATTGAGGAAATATCTGTTTGCAGTTGAGATTGCATTATCATTTATTTACAATATTTTTATAATAGTTCAGAACCTTTCTTTGAATCACTGGGTAAGGTTACATATATTTTTGTTTGACATAGTAAATCTGTAGGATCAATGGTTCCATATCATACTGAATCTTACTTGTTAACAATATTATTCATTGGTTATTTCTATAAGCTGGTACATAATCTGGAAATTTCTCTTAACTGGAATAATCCTAAACATGATTTTGGTTAACTGTTATATGAAATTTATTGCTGTAATGTACTACGTATGTTTAAGCACGTCCACCTTTTTTTGTGACCTAATAGTTTTAGTAATAATAAGTTGAACAGATATAACAACTTTATTCTGTAACTCCATACTAAGAGATGCAGATCGGTCGGGAGACCGATATGTTTGAATGCTGGCACGGAACTGCCATTCTAAAGCATCACATCGATAGCGGAACATTCGCTATCTCAGCGATTCATATAAAAACATACGTAGTCCGCCGGCTCGGAAGTTACAAGTTTCCGGCGTAGGTTAACAGGTCAACCGCTTCCCATGGAAGTTGTTGTGCAAAGTTATCATTAATACAAAATGCTTACAATGTACAGAGCTAAACCAGGCTACTGCAGACAGCGCATAGCGTAATCTAGATCTGCATTGGTCACGTAGGACCCTCCTAATGCCATGACCTCAGTTCATGGGTTTTATTTACAGATACTGTAATATTAAACATACATTTATTCAGTATATAGTATATATATATGATATATATATATATCGATATATATATATATATATATATATATCTATATATATATATGGATATATATATATATATATATATATATATATATATATATGATATATATATCTATATATATATATATTATATCTATATATATATATATATAATATATATATATTATATATATATATAGATATAGATATATATATATATATAGATATATATATATATAGATCTATATATAGATATATATAGATATCTATATATATATATATATATATAATATATATATATATATATATATATATATATATTATATATATCTATCTATATTATATCTATATATATAGATATCTATTATATATAAATTATTAATATAATATTTATTATTAATATATTATATATATATATATATATATATATATATATATATATATTGTATTAAATATATATATATATAGTTATATATATATATATATATATATATCTATTAATAATATATATTATTTATCTATATATATATATATATATATATATATATATATATATATAAACACCCACATATGGCCCAAAACAAATTGTTTTCCCTTTGGCCCAAGAGGACTTCAGAATATATTTTATTATATTATAAATATTTATTTTAAATCCATTCTAAAGGATATATCATATATATATATATAAAATATAATATATATATATATATATATATAATATATATATATATATATATATATATATATATATATATATAGATATATATATATATATATATATATAGTATATATATATATATATATAAAACATTATGCAACATGCCAAAAGAGACTTCAGAAGTTTTTTTAATAAATTTTTGTAAATTGTAATTATTCTTTTCTCCATAAGATATATCATATTAAGAGATCGAAATTATAATATGGTGAATAAACCATAAAAAAAACATTTCATGGAGTTACCAATTCTCCTCTTGTGAAAGACGATTCATAAATAAGACCAGGATGCTATTAATACAATTAGAATTACAATGAGTTGTTAAAAGACATTATAATACAATTGTCCCCCATACTTGAATCCAAATGAATCATTACATGGATTTTGTATAAGAATTTTCATTATGAAAATGGAAAATTCTTATAAATGAGGAATGACTCACAATTAATATGTCCTAAAGTGTTCATAAAAAATTTGACAACGAGCTTATGCAAGAATTATCGCTATAATCGTTGCACTCACGCGACCAAATTACCCTAATCAGTTTTGTTGAGAGACTTCTTTAAATTCAAATTTGTGCCTCATATGAAAAGCGCAGATATGTTCCTTGATTTTTACGTTTTTATTTTATTTCATATATTGTAAGTATCCCTTGGGGTTAATTACTGGTGTCTAAATTGAATAGAAAGAATCTTATAATTTCATTCCATATCGTAGACAAGTATTATAATCATAATTACTATAATATACAAGCGATGCTTTCAACCTCTTATTAAACTAAACGTAATTCGTGACAATGATTTACTGCATATTTTCAAATTGCATTATCTCTTAATTATTGAGAGTAAACTCGATTATGAATTTTATTTTGTGAAAGACAGGTCGAGGCCACTGGTCTTTGTACCTGTGACGTCAGAGGAACATTACCCACCAGACTAAAGAAATCGTTCATCAGCACTCCACAGGTCTTTTAGGCTTTGTCGTGAATGTGATCATCTTTTCTGTGTCGTCTTTCATCTCTCTTTGCTTATTATGATTTATATAGACCTAGGAAGCTTTGGAGGTTATGAGAGTGAGTAAGTGTGTGTGTAATACATATTGCGTTGAGATATAGTTTCGTTATATTGGTATTCAATAACTAGATGGTAATGAAAATTAATAAAACATAATGATTCCGTCTTGCAAAATACGTAAACAATATTTAATAACGTTCAAATTGCACATGCAACGAATTGTCCCTTGAGATAGATAGATAGAGAGAGAGGGAGAGACTTTCAATATCCCGCAAGCGCATATATTATTTCCATAGCAACAGGCGCACCTTAACATAATCCAAGAGCAGCAGTAAGCACTTTCGTGAATCCCCGAGCAGTACTCTATACATGTTTTACGTCGCCTCAGACCCTCGTCAGCCGAGGGGGAGGGGGAACCATTTCATTTTTAGGTCGCACCTTGAAAATGGTTCTTCTGGACCGAGGATCGAAGGACTATTTTCGATTGGTCTCGTCAATAGAGCTACTCATGATTACAAAGCTGTGAGTGCCGACAAGGACACGATGAGAATAAGGCTTAGGAGAAAGGTCACTTGGGTACTTCCTAATGTCCTGGAATATTATTTTGAATTTTCGAGATAAATGGTAGCCTTCGCAATTGATGTTTATGCAAATGATTAGAGCATTTTCTCTATAATACCCATATCCACTTATACTTACGGTGCATAAGTAATTTATTGATTTTATGAAATTTAAGCTGTCAAGCCAAAGGATTGGGGGACTACCGGCCAATCAGCGAATACGACAGTGAAATGAGGGAGTACAATTATCTAAATATGGATCTTTGAGGAAAAAACTCACAATTAGATCAAGAAGTATTAGAGAGGTTGGACAGCAAGGCTGAAGAAAGGAAGCTGGAATGAGAGCGAAGCAAAGGGCTAAAATATGGGGAAAGCAGATACCCTACAGTATGCTCATTATGTACGTGGAATTATTTTTCATACGTTTTGGGGAAACGTTAACTAATAATTATGCGACAGTCACAATACTACTTTTATATCATTATCATTATTGTCATTGCTATGATTACTATTAATATTATTATTAACATAAATTCTGAAGTTAATTTTCTCATCACCGTCACCTTTCCCCTGTCACCACTCGCTTGAAGAATCCGTGGTTGCGTTCTCTTAATAGAAAGCTCTCGTTTCCTTTTTCCCCTACAACCAAGCAGCTCTATAAAGCGAATTTTAATCCCCTCCAAGTACAGACTAAAGGTTTCTATACGTATTGTATCTTGTAAATCTTCTTGGGTAGAAACTTTAGTTGCATTGTAATCAAACGCTTAGGGTTAAAATATTTTTTACGTTTATCAAAGAATCATTCATAAATTAGAGACTATCAGTTTTTTCTTAAAATGTGATTGAAAAGGATTTGAGCAATGTGCAGAGTAAATGCCAGTAGGACTTTTTTCTAATTCAATCTATTTTCAAACAATTAGACAATATTATTAGCTATTCAAGTGTGAATCATTAATGACAAAATATATTAGAATATTATATAATCTTTCTTCGAGAAAATGTGGGTTTGGGGAGAGAGAGAGAGAGAGAGAGAGAGAGAGAGAGAGAGAGAGAGAGAGAGGTAAATTGCTATAACATTTTCTTTGCCTCAGAAACTACTGTTTGCCCATCACTTTTACATGAACTATTGCAACATAGATAAACTTGCTAAATTTAAATAAAGACCTTTGTTCATGCTTGTAAAAAACTTTTATTTTATATATGATCTAAATTCGTTTGAAGAGATAGAATTTATTCATTGACTCCCATTTTTTTAAAGAATTTAAAAGATAAATAAAAAAAAAACGCAGTTCCCATGAAATGATTCAGTTGAGAAAATCCAAAATCTAGAAACTGTGTCTGTTAAAATCACGGGACTGAGAATATATACTGCAGATGGGCGGAAATACCCCACAGTTTTAAAAGATAGTTTGTTTGTGTGTGTGTGTGTGTGTGTGTGTAGTGCACATTTTTACAAGCCTCATAAAGTGCGCACGCGTTTATTCCATGTGAACGAAAACAAATTATTTCTGGAAATATATATCCACTTTTGAGAACCAGACAATAACTACAAAATAAAAATTCAGGATTTAGAGTACCCGAATTGGAGAAACCAGTAAGGATATCAGAGTTGTATCAATTCCCGGTCATGTTATGGCTTCCGCTCCACAAGGCGTGAAACGTATCAATACAGTTATTTTTCAGATACAGTGTTACAATTTTTTTTATGTATTTTTGAGGGGGTTAATATTCAGAAAGTCAACTACAGACCTTTATCCGTTTTACGGGCGTTCCATTTGTGACTGAATCAGATACTGTTCTTGTAGAGCATCTTCTTTCTTTGTTCAATATCTATTTCCATATTCAATGTTTTTTAAAAAATAGTTCCGTCTTCTTAGACAACAGATTAAACAATCACAGAGCGCATTCTTATGTTGATCTTTGCAGAGCTTTGCGAGAGCATACTGGTCTTTTTACAAAAGCAATAATTATATTTTCATGTATTTTATGTTTAAGTTTGCTAGAAATTGATTTAATATTTCTTTGCGAATATCGCACTTCTCTGTCTGCATTTGTTTATGGTGTGTTCTTGTTATAATTGATAACAACATTTCTAACCACCTCTGACCAATTTTGAAAACTCAACCTGTAAGAAGATACCATTCTTATTTTTTTTATTTTTTCACAATACCCCATACCTAAAGTTAAATGATAAAAAATTTAAAGGTAATAAGTATAAAGTTAAATCTCTAGCAGCTATGCACTTTATAAAGGGCGACAACTGCCATCATAGGCAAGCTGGTTTCCACAGCAATAAACATCCAAATGCTGATAAATATTCGTAAAAAAATCAACCAAAAAGAAATATAATACCCAATACATATCAGTGAAATCTTTCATAAAAATCCGACGTGTCATTTTCCAAATACATTAATAACCGACAGATTTTTACAGGCTTGGAGAAAAATAGAAGCAAAGTCAATGAGAAACTTCAAACGAAACGGAGAGAAAGATTTGAAGTGATCACGCTGAATAGTTAAAAATCTCTTTGCAAACGTATCTGGCGGAATTAATGAATCCAGAACATCTCTTTGGGATCCTGTTTGGTTTCCATTTTTTCTACATTAGGGAGCCCGCCCCAAAAATGAAGTTAATTACACCTGTACATAGAGACTGGGAAAAATTCCTCGTTGGATAATGGGTAAAAAAAAATGCTGTCGAATACCCAAGCAAGCCACGTTCACGCCAAGCATGCTTTGAATATTTGATGACCTCAGAATTCAGCCAAGGTCATTTGTCATTTCGACTATGTCTTGTCCGTCTGAATCGAACGTTGCTAGGGATGTGTGCATCAGGCAGTGATCAATACATATCTTAAAGCAACAATCGTGGGAAATGAATGACAAATTTTTTCATCACATTTGGCGTGTTAAATAAAATCAGAGTTAAGCAATAATGATATGTTAAGAAAAATGAATGTTAAATATCTTTCAAATTCAATCATCACCAGTTACGAGCGTCTGATATGGACCTAAATAGAAAGATGGAAAAGGAATTGAGAAAAATATCTGTTCAGTTAATACGACAAACACTTCAACTACTAATCTTTAAAGGGAGACCTGGAAACAGCTGTCTTCCGAGAAGCGTAATGTTTCCCTCACCAGCCATTAACACCTCTCAAGTCTCCCCTCGCCGGAGGACCTTTTCAAAACTGGTTATGAGGGAAAAAAGGTGAGTATCTTAGTTTAACCAGACCACTGAGCTGATTAACAGCCCTCCTAGGGCTATCTCGAAGGATTACATATTTTTACGTCGCTAAGACCCAATTGGTCACCTAGCAACGGGACCTACAGCTTATTGTGAGATCCGAACCACATTATATCGCGAAGTGAATTTCTATCACTAGAATAAATTCCTCTGATTCCACGTTGGCCCAGCCGATAATCGAACTTAGGGCCCCCGGATTGGTAGCCGAGCGCGAAAACCACTCGGTAACGAAGAACTAAGAGATGTTGTAAACAATCATTTCTGCTTCTCTTAATATAGGTTAAATCGTTTTCCTCGTTGGTCATTTTTCTTTGTTGTAAAAGGCCACAAATATATTTTGAGTTTCCTACGGATTTCTGCGTAGTAAAAGGCCAGACTTTTATCGCCAAAATTCCCCATTGTGTTTTTGACAGAAAAAGGCCACTATTTTCTTCGAGGTGAAAGGAACAAATCACTTCCGAGTTTCATTAATATTTCATAATAAAAACTCCCAATCCTATTTTGCCGCTAATTACTCCGTAGAAAGAGGCCACAATTATATTTTGAGTTTTCCTTTACCTTCGTAGTAAAAGGAGATGCAAATTCCTCCCTGCAGCCAGAGATAAAACTCGCATTCGCGTTAGTCCCAAATATTCCAATTTCATTTTTTTAATTCTGTTCCACTGTC
>NC_061109.1:64297528-64305028 GCF_015104395.2 Macrobrachium nipponense
AAAATTCCTTTATATGGTGAAATTGTCAAATTCTGAACTCTGAAAGAGCGCAAGCACTAAAATCAATTATAAATAATATATATATATATTATTTATATATATATATAATATATATATATATATATATTATATATATATATTGTGCAAAACGTGAGATACATGAAGAAACAAAATATATTGCTAATTTTCTAAGCAGCTAATATGAGCCTACCTCTCGGTACCAGCCAATCAGAGGCCGCCAAACAAACGTCTTGTAGGAATCGGGCTCTCCCTAGATTCTTCCTCAAGTGAACCAATTATAATAACTTATAGAATTATACGTTTCATTCGGCGCTTCATCAAGGTAATGAGCAAAATTCTAGACTCACTGACAATATTGAAATGGTAATTTCATCTTAACCTAACTTTCCTCAGCATAACCTACCAAGGATTCATGGCCCTACCAGACATGACGGTTCCGCCTCTGGTCTTCATCAGCCTGACCTAAAAATGATCCTCGTTCTTAAAATTATTGCTAGACCATATTTCTGTGTATACTCTGTAGCCATTTTCTATACCGAATCAGTTAAATTATCCTTATTTGTACTGAGTGCTGTTATTTTCCTATACTAAATCAATTAGACTATATATATCTGCGTATTGTGTAGTTATTTCCTTTATATTGATTAACCTAGAAGTAGTTAAGAGAAACAGAATATTTCAGCAAGGAATAGATATTATTTCACAACAATTCAGCCAGGCATGGCATTCACATATTCTCATGAAAGTTATTTTTATTCCGACGAATTATTCTTATCAAGACCACTTCACTCTACCACAGCTGCTTAATAGCGTGATACATTCTATCCTCACTTTTTGTCCGCTATCAAAGTTGGTTTTATGTCTCTTAATTATCCCTCTTGTTCGTGCACGACTTTTATCAGCAGAGTGAAGCGACTTCGCCCAGTGATTCTTGCTCTTATTGGCTCTTATGGTGTTAGTTAATTACTTCTTTTTTTTTGTTTCAGCGTTTTCGTTCTTATCATTTTTATTAGGGGTTTGATATCATTTTTGTTGGTCTATTTTCTTTGCTACGTAGTTCTATTACTGTAGTTCAGCAACTTTGTGATTGGTCGATAACTGGTTGGGTGACCACTAAGAAAGGTCAGAAGGGCTCGACATGACATTTATGCGCCTCTTACGTCCATAAGCCAGAGTTTGTCAGAAATTTCGCTCCATAATTACTTCTCTGACATTCTTGCACCATTGTGTTTCAGGGCAAAAAGTGATGTGGTAATTTTTCTTGGCTGCAAAAATTTCAAAAGATTTTAATTTTCAGCCACTTTGAGTTTGATCAGTAACTGGATGGGTGACCCCTAAGAAAGGTTAGGAGAGCTCGGTTTATAGCTACATGCGCCTTCCGTATTAACAATGAGAAGCGTCAGAAGGCAGTTTGATCCCATGAAAATCTTGCGCCATTGCATCTCAGGAAAAAAATAGACGTAGTTTTTTTTTTTTTTTTTTTTTTTTTTGGTCGACTGCAGAAATATAAAACATTTTCAATCGATTTCGACCCACGCACTTACTTCTAGATTCGATTCGTTGTCTACGCCGGGACATAAAACGCTTGTGGAAATTGTAGTAATTGTATGCAACCTCCGTCCCCTATATTGAAGGAAGCCTAAAAATACGAGATAATTATATATTCCTATAGCAATAATGTTTTCAAATTTTACAGACAACTATTGGATATTTTTCTTCATCAACTTTCCCAAACAATGTTTTAAGAAGTTTCTGTGTCGAGTTATGTGTAACATTATAGGAAGAATAAAATCGCTGAGTCAAGACATGTTATATTTCAAATGTAGCAATGTACAAAAGAGACAAGTTAAAGATTGTTACTGTGAATCGCTTAGAAAAATCATTGTAAGCTTCTTGAATATTCATTATCATCACAGATTTCCTGGTCAATAACGAATTTGGTTTTACGCAAATGTGACTGAGATATGAATACATAATTTTGATTATATCGTGTAAAACGATTTCTTACGAAAGACAATTAATGAATATCTCAAACAGGCATTGCTATAACTTGCCATTAATCCATTAACCATTATTAACAGCACTGTACTCCAATTACCTGCAATATTTCATCAATACTGTTTTTATCTGTATCTCTATAAAAGCCAGAACTAATTAATATCAGCTCTAAACGAGATGGCATAGAAACCATTCAGTGAAATGGCAACACCGACCTCTCATTGCCGGATGTCACCAGATGATGGATATTACCAGGTGAATTGACCCGTTCGGAAGTGACATTAATGGACGATATCTAGACGTGAATGAGTGAATGTGACAGGTGAGGCTACTTACCGGTGTGAATTCACACCTAATTCCTTTGTGACAGCCCTTTGTAACAAACGCCCCCTGAGGTCATTTTTCATAATGTGTATCGAGTTTAACTAGGTTACCGTAATCAAGGAATTATTGACATTCGTATTTCTGTGTTACATATAATTCTGTAAGCTTTGTACTGTATTTCTCATATTCTTTCCAAATAAATTACTGTAATCATTGAGCCATTTACTTTGTATTGTAATAAATTACAAATATACACCTGTATAGACATTTTCCAATTATTTTCTTCCAAGAATGATGAAGTAAGCATATAACCTGTATTTCGTGGCTAGTAATATTCACCCACTCAACTTTTTTGCACCTTGAAACTCTAACTTGTTCGGAAACATTTTCGGAGAAGACGTAAATGATGCTGATTGGTGCAGCCTTGGACTAGTAAACGCTTTTTTTTCCTTTTTTTTTTTTTTTTCTTTTTTTTTCTTAAAGGAAGGATGTTTCAGTGCTCAATCTTTCATTCAAGATTTTTTGCGAAGCTGCTTTATTTAGAGGCAATATCACAATACTTATAATTAAATCAACGTCAGTACTATGAGATGTATGTCTAGTACCTAGTTTATTTTTAAAGTTCTATAATATATTACCAAATATCTGGAAATTGTATAAATAATGAATATGATAATTATAACTCTACTATCACGATCAACAAAACATTAGTAACTATGGGACATATACATAATACACTTTTCAAAGAATACGTTAGAAAATATTATACAACATCTAATAAGAAAGATATGGTAATCCATTCATCAGCAAAGAAATAAAAATCATAAACGGAAATACAAAATTTGCAAAGAAGAAAAACACCGAATTCAACGAAAAGTAGCATGAACAAATATAGGATACATGCAATGAAAACAGACAAGGTAATAAATTCGTGAATAAAAAAAAAATAAAAATCTTCGTGAAGGCAATAAAAAAAAACAACAACCAACAAATGCATAGAATTCAACGAAACGCAACGAGATAAGTATCTGTCTCAACGAACGGCGGAAACTGAAGAACTTTCCTGTGCGGACGGAATCCCACTGATGGAGAGGCATCTTCGTGTGACTGACTGCTTTTTTCACATGTTAATTATTACGGAATATAGATATATCGTCTGACCAAAGACAAAACTGCGGAATGTCTTCATCATATAAAACGGAACGGAGTAATGAGAAAAAGGGCGTTTAAGTTGATGATAAATAAGTTTTGATTTGCAGAATATTATTATTATTATATTATTATTATTATTATTATTATTATTATTATTATTATTATTATTATTATTATTATACAGGAGATAAAACCTATTCCTATGGAATACGCCTACATGGCCACTGACTTGAAATTCATACATCCAAAGAATAAAAAAATATTATTATTATTATTATTATTTTTTTTTTTTTTTTTTTTTTTGCTCTATCACAGTCCTTCAATTCGACTGGGTGGTATTTATAGTGTGGGGTTCCGGGTTGCATCCTGCCTCCTTAGGAGTCCATCACTTTTCTTACTGTGTGCGCCGTTTCTAGGATCACACACTTCTGCATGAGTCCTGGAGCTACTTCAGCGTCTAGTTTTTCTAGATTCCTTTTCAGGGATCTTGGGATCATGCTTAGTGCTCCTATGATTATGGGTACGATTTCCACTGGCATATCCCATATCCTTCTTATTTCTATTTTCAGATCTTGATACTTATCCATCTTTTCCCTCTCTTTCTCTTCAACTCTGGTGTCCCATGGTATTGGAACATCAATGAGTGTTACTGTCTTCTTGACTTTGTCAATCAACGTCACGTCTGGTCTATTTGCACGTATCACCCTATCTGTTCTGATACCGTAGTCCCAGAGGATCTTTGCCAGATCGTATTCTATCACTCCCTCAGGTTGGTGCTCGTATCACTTATTACTGCAAGGTAGCTGATGTTTCTTGTACAGGCTCCAGTGGAGGGCTTTTGCCACTGAATCATGCCTCTTTTTGTACTGGTTCTGTGCAAGTGCCGGTCATTCGCTTGCTATGTGGTTTATGGTTTAGTTTTCGTATTGCACTTCCTACATATGGGAGAGATGTTATTTCCGTCTATCGTTCTTTGAACATATCTGGTTCTTAGGGCCTGATCTTGTGCCGCTGTTATCATTCCTTCACTTTCCTTCTTTAGCTCTCCCCTTTGTAGCCATTGCCATGTCTCATCGCTGGCTAGTTCTTTAGTCTGTCTCATGTATTGTCCGTTCATTGGTTTGTTGTGCCAGTCCTCTGTTCTGTTTGTCATTCTCCTGTCTCTGTATATTTCTGGGTCTTCGTCTACTTTTATTAGTCCTTCTTCCCATGCACTCTTTAGCAACTCGTCTTCACTGGTCTTCAGATATTGCCCCAGTGCTCTGTTCTCGATGTTGACGCAGTCCTCTGTACTTAGTAGTCCCCTCTCTCCTTCCTTTCGTGTTATGTATAGTCTGTCCGTATTTGCTCTTGGGTATAGTGCTTTGTGTATTGTCATATGTTTCCTGGTTTTCTGATCTATGCTGTGGAGTTCTGCCTTCGTCCATTCCACTATTCCTGCGCTTTATCTGATTACTGGCACTCGACCCATGTGGGTTTATTTGGCTTTTTCATCATATTTCCGGGCGTGTTGAGTTTTGACTTGACTATCGCCTTGAGTCTCTGCATATATTCTTTCCTGATCGTGTCCTTCGTCTCTTGGTGTTTTATATCCCATCCTTCCATTATTCCCAGGTATTTGTATCCTGTCGCATCTATGTGTTTGATGTTGCTCCCATCTGGTAGCTTTATCCCTTCAGTTCTCGTTACTTTGTCTTTTTGTATGTAGACTAAGGCGCATTTTCTATTCCAAACTCCATCCTGATGTCCCCAGATACAATCCTTACAGTCTGGATTAGGGTATCTATTTCCTTGATACTCTTACCATACAGCTTGATGTTGTCCACGAACATCAGATGGTTGATTCTGTTGCCTCTTTTCTTGAGTTGGTACCCGGCATCCATCTTCTGTAGTACTTTTGTCATGGGAATCATGGCTACTACGAAGAGTAGTTGGGGACAGAGAGTCGCCCTGGAACATCCCTCTCCTGATATTAACCTCTGCTAGTCTTATTCCAGAGCTTGTAAGATCTGTATTCCAGTTGCGCATCGTATTTTTCAGGAAGCTGATGGTGTTTCCTCTGCGCCATATATTTTTAGGCATTCTATTAGCCAAGTGTGTGGTATCATGTCGAAGGCTTTCTTATAGTCTATCCATGCCATGCTCAGGTTGGTTTTCCTTCTCCTACTGTTCTTCATTACCATTTTTTCTATCAGGAACTATCTTTTGTGTCCCTACACTTCCTTCTGCAGCCTTTCTGTTGGTGGGGGATGGTGTTTGTCTCCTCTAGGTAATTGTATAGCCTTTCACTGTTGATACCTGTTAGTAACTTCCACATTATTGGTAGGCAGGTGATAGGCCTGTAGTTACTGGCTATATTTCCCTTACTCTTGTCTTTTTGTACTAAGGATGTTCTTCCTGTGGTCATCCATTTTGGGTGCATGGTGATTTGAGATACAATGCTGGAGTTGTTCTGCTATTCGTGGGTGTAGGGCCTTGAAGTTTTTGAGCCAGTTTCCATGGACTTCATCGGGACCTGGTGCTTACCAGTTTGGCATTTTCTTTAGTTGGTGTCTGACTGTGTGTGTCGTGATCTCTGTGAATCTGTGTTTTATTCTCCCTGTTTCTTCTTCCTTGACTTCCTGGAGTCATGTTGCATGTTTGTTGTGTGATATCGAATTGCTCCATATGTTTTCCCAGAGTCTCTTACTTGGTTCGGCTTCAGGAATTTCTTGATGTGCTTTGGCCTTAAGCCTCTGTTTTACATCTTCTATTGTGTTGTTTAGTTCCCTCTCTTGTAATTTGTATTTCTCGTTGAGTTCCTCCCTTGTTTTCTTGCTTCTTTGCCTTTTTTCTGCCATCTCTTTCACTTTACTCAAGTCAGATCTCATCACCATGATTTGCTTTTCCAGGCGCCTTTTCCAAGGATTTTGCTGTTTTGGTATCTGTTGGGTTGGTTTTACTGGTGGTGTTGGTGTTCGAATCCCCATCAGTTCTGCTACTAATCTTGCTCCTGCATATGCCAAGTTATTTGTTTCTGTGATACTGGTGGTGTGTATTATGCCCATTATTTCATTGACCTCACTTGTTTTCTCCCTTAATTTCTTGGTGTTGTAGGCTTTCATGGAGGGGATCTTTGTTCTCTGTATCTGGCTCCATCTATTGCCTAATCTTTTCTACCCATTCCGTCCTCTCTGTTACTTCGTCGGTGTTTCTTCGTGTGTCGTTGTTTGATACCTCATCATCCCTGTAGTCTTCTGTGGCATCGTCTCCCAGTTCGTCTGCGTGTAACATTTCCCTTTCCAGTTCTTCTCTTTCTGTTGGGGAGAGCCAGTTCTTTTTCTTTATGTTCCTTACTTGGTCTGCCAGCCTCTGCTCTGTTTGGGGAGTGTTATTATTATTATTATTATTTTTGTTATTATTATTAATATGCAATTTATTCATATCGAACAAACCTACAGGAACCACTGCCTTGAAATTCAAGCTTCTGAAGAATATGGATGTCATAAAAAAAAAAAAATACAGACGATACGATTACAACTGAAATAACGTAAATTTGACGTATTACAAAGAGAGAGAGAGAGAGAGAGAGAGAGAGAGAGAGAGAGAAAACAAACCGTTCAAACTAGAACGCAAATATGATACAATAACGAAAATAATGATAACATTTGTTCGCGAAATATATCGAAGATGACGAAACAACCACTTGTCCATTCGTTCAGTTCCAACTGTCATTATAAGCTTAAAACGTTCAAAGTCCCGCTGCCACGCTGTTTGTAACAAATGGACAATGTTCATTCAGTTATAATGGATATATATATATATATATATATATATATATATATATATATATATATATATATATATATATATATATATATATATATGTGGTGTGTATATATATATAGATATATATATATATATATATATATATATATATATATATATATATATATATATATATATATATGTATATATATGTGTGTGTGTGTGCGTGTGTGTGTAAATAGATATAGTATATATATA
>NC_061109.1:64310028-64335028 GCF_015104395.2 Macrobrachium nipponense
AGTGTGACTCATGACATCCATATGATTTATACCTTGACCAGCTTTCATACTTGGCTGTAATGAAAATAAGTTGTAATAACTTCGAACCAAATACGAGTCTAATATACCTACACATCGACGTAACAAAAATCAAAAGTAATATTCGCATCGAAATAATGTTATATGAACACTAATATTTGTCTATAAAATAAAGTAGGGCCAATATTGGCCAATAACAACGAGAATTTTTTGAGTAATTAATAATAGGCTGACTGACTATTTGTGGTAATATGGTAATATTATTCATGCAACTTCCTCCTTCGGTCCTACTCCGGCACTTTCTAATATAGAAATCAATTACCAGCAAGTCCGTTTTTTGTGACACTGCACAGGAATTTGATTAAATAAATCGACGATTCCGCCTGTGAAACACTTCGTAACCTCAAATTTATTTGCAAGATTGATATTGAAAATTAATCAATCAGAATATTATTTGAGGATTATTTAATATCTATTTGTTCAGACTGTTTCAAATGAAGAGCATTTTATCGAAAGATTAGTTAATGGTTTTTCAAGCCGATATTTGTTTAAAGTCTGTTGTAAATAAAAGCGAAATATATTTGATCGCTATATTAGTTAATAACCATCTGAGTCATTATCTCCTTGCATACTGCAGGAAATAAAAAAGATATAATGTGCCGTGGTGAACATTGCAACTGAAAACCAATCCATCAAAATTTAAGTTAATAATAATTCAGGTCAATATTGTTTGAGGCCTTTTGGAAACGAGAAGCGAAATGTTATTTATAGTCAAATCATTAATAATTTCTGGAAGTAATTATTCATTTGAATATTAAAAACATGAATGTATTTTTGTCCGGCATTCCCATGAAATTAGCGCGTTATCATTTATTTCATCCCACGAATTTCCTGACCCATTTTCCTTGAACAAAAAGAGAAGAATATGAGAGGGCGAACATAAACAGTTCCTTTGCATCGTTTCTTGGCGGCAAACATCGTCATAACATGGCTCTGAAAAACATCGTAAGTTTCGGGCAAAATTTGATTATGACGTGAGAGCGTAACTATATCCCGTTATCCACTTAGTGCTAATGAGTTTTTTGTTTACGTTCTTTGCAAAAAATCTTTTTTGTAATTCTCGAATAAAGAAAAGAAAAGCACATTAAACCTTTGGGAAAAAACGGCTTTATATCTTTAGGAAGATGGCATGAAACCTTTGCAAAAAAAAAAATCGGATAAAAGACGGAATTTGAAAAACGGCATAAAAATTTTTGAAAAAAAAACATTAAATATTTGAAAAACGACATTAAACTTTAGGAAAAGAGGTATTAAACTTTGTGAAAAAAGGCATTACCTTTGGAAAAAACCATTAAACTTTTGAAAAAGCCATTAACCCATTGAAGGAGGTGAAAATATAAACATTTTCATAATTCCTTTTTGCCAAAGGAAGGTCACAGCCTGAATTAAATATTGATCAACTATTTTACCATTAGTTAGTAGCTACTCTTTTTCTTGATTTTCTAACTTCCAATGAATTACTGAGTAGAAGAATATTTCAAAGTATGACCTAAGGCTTTAATTAATCACTCTGAGTATAGCTGTGTTTTTTATGAAGCACTTGCCCAATGCATTTTGGAAATATGATTTTACGGCTCCTTATTTAAATAGATATCAAAATTAATATGGGGTAACTATAATTTTACGACAATTCTTTGTACATTTTCTTTACCTAAGAATCGCTACACTGTTATAGACAATATTATACAGCCGACTTGGGGTCTCTCTCTCTCTCTCTCTCTCTCTCTCTCTCTCTCTCTCTCTTTTAGTTATAATACACTTCCGGCCAACCTGTAATGGAAATAAAAACCAAATTGCTCGGCATCAAACGAGTCCACTTTTCTCTTTAAATCTAAGTTGATTCCGCTTTCAAAGCCTTCGGTCACATGATTATATAACGCGCGCGCACGAGTGTGTGTGTGTGTGTGTGTGTGTATGTGTGCGCGCGTAAGGGTGTGTCTAGACAATAGAATATTTTGGTGCCAGTAAGCAATCTCTGTGTATTATACTCTCGTATCTCACGATAGATGGCGCTATAACTTACAACAAGGATAGGGTAGTCCCAGATGATCAGCTTTTATGAACTAATATTTTGCCTGTCATGAATTTTTCTTTCAAATTTTGGGCTTCAATATTGTCCAAAGATCCTTTCTTATGGACAAAAGGCCATCAGATTCCTTGGAGGAAAATAAGTAAATATTTGTTAGTGTCTTTTATTGATGCCATACCCCATATTTTATTAATTTTCTCTTCTTATGCTTCTCCCTCTTCCAGGCCAGATAGAAAGTCAAGGTATTTTTACTGGAATAAATATACCTAAGAATTCCTCGAAGGATTATACTTTGACTGCGCTGTTGACAGACAATGATTGACAAATGATAAGAAGGTAACAAGGATGCACAGAACTCTATGATTTATATTACTGAATAAGATGATTCTCAACGCTTAATTATTGTTAACTATGTTATGAATGTAATTCTATTAATTATTTATATGCCATGAATGGAAATCAATATGTTAAACACCGGGCTGTATTTAGAGCAGACTTTCTAACTTTATACGCACACCAAATTAAGAATATATTTATCAAAACTTCAGTTTCTATATAACATGTCATATACAATGACATTCTACATTAGGCGAGAAACATAGCAGATTATTAATTCCTTAAATGAAACATTTTATTGTTCCCCTAACTTAAAAAGCCCATACAACTATCATAATAATGATTAATGTATATAATTTTCCTATTATCATTATATTTAGCTGCAAATTGCCTTTAGCTCTTCAAAGCTGATCACGGAATTGCTAGCAAATGACTCTACTCATTGTTTTTATTTCATAACGGTATAATTACGTTTTACAATGGTGTCATTACCAAGAGGGTTATGCGCGTCTCGTTTACGTAGTAACTGACATTGCGTGAGATTATATTCATTCATTTACATGACAGGCTTCTCATTCCATGAAGAAGATGGCTTTTTTATTTCTCTCTCTTTTTTTTTTTAGCCAGTTTTATGATTGGTGTTCGCATGTGTAATTCTAAATAATGAGACATACGTCATTTCATGAAAAAAAATTCATTCATACGATATTTCAGCACATAGGTGATTTTTTTATATCTATTAGCTTTTTTAGCGTTTTTCTAATTGGTCTACGGATGTGTTACTCTGAGTATGATACATAAACCAGTTCACAAATTAGATATCATGCATAAATCAAAATTCATACATGCATCTTTTCATAGAAAAAAAAATCAACGATGTAATACAGCTCTCATTCTCTGTCTCTAGGAGATATATGTTAATTTCTGTTACCTTGGTAGATGTAACGCCAGGTAATTCATTATCGATTAATTATTACGAGTTTCGTTGTGTTTTTAATTATTTTCTTTAACGGGAGCCAGGACATAAAATTCTTATGATTACTTATGATAATTTTTCTTTGATCAACAACATACTTTCATAAGCTAAAAGCAGCGTGAACAAATAATTCAATTTCATTTATGAAGATTAATTTCCAGAAATAATATTTGACCTGTTTACAACCAAAGGAGGTCAGTGCAATTTTTTAACTTTCCTATTACATAATCAAAATTAATTTGATTGAGAAATAAAATTAAATAATTAATAAACATGATCTGTTTCTATTTTGCAAATAATCTAGATTATAGTTATGGATACATTTAATAATTACTTGATTTAGGAAGATAATGAAAATGAATAAATGGTGGGGTGAGTTTTTTTTCGCAGAAAAAAATACGAAATATGAAAGTTATCAAATAAGTCACGATGACAAAAGGCAGAATGCATTCAAGCACAAGTGAGATCGAAGAGATGTAGAAATCGTAAAAATCTATTTAAATAAAGAATATGGACCTATTCTTACTGTACAAAAGGAAATGCTCTTACTATTCTTAATGCAAAATGAATTCTTCAAAAGAAAGAATATTCAGCTATTGTTACAGTAAAAATAGAATCCTAGAAAATAAAGAATTTACAAGTAGTTTTGCTATCAAAAAGGAATCATCGAAAAGTAAGCATATGCAACTATTCTTACAGTAAAAAAGGGAATCCTTGAAAAGAAGGAATATGCACCTATTCGTAAAACAGAAGAAGAAACCCATTAAAAGAAATAATGTGCAACTATTCTTGCTGAAAAAGTGAAACATTGAAAAGAAGAACATGCAACTATGTTTTTTCTGTAAAAGAAACAGTTCTTGAAAAGAAAGACTGTGCAACTATTCCTATTATTAAGATAGGAATCTAGTGAAACCAAGAATATGGAACTATTCATATTATTGAAAACAGGATCCACTGAAATCAAGAATATACGATGATTCTTAACTTTAAAGAGGCAATCACGGAAAGACATTATCCATATGATGTCAAACCTGCCTTTTCTTCTTATGATCACAGTTGTGACTTGGCATTCTTATGGAAGATAATGAATATAAATTATTCTTATTCCTACAGTGTATTTTTACTGTGAAAAATTGTAAGGTTTTTGAGAGACAACACCTCCCGAATATCACACTTATCCCTTTAAAATGGTACCGATATGTCGATGATATCTTAGTAGTCTTACCTGGTGGTATCGATGTAAATGATTTGCTGTCTAAATTGAATAATTTAGTGCCATCCATAAAATTCACTGTTGAAATTGAAAATAACAATGTCATCCCTTTCCCAGATGTATTCATACATAGAGAATCTTTCCAATGGAAATTCAGTATTTATAGAAAACCCACAAATAATTTAACATATGTACATTTTTATTATGGCCACCATCTTAATATTAAAATTTCAATTTTTTCTTCTATGTTCCTACGCGCTTTGTGTATCACGAGTCCACAATATCTGGACCAAGAAATAGAATACATAAAAAAGATAGGTAATGATCTCTGCTACCCACCTCATTTAATTGATTTATGTTATCAAAAAGCTCACAAAAAGTTTTATAATGTTGCTATTAATGAAAAAGAAATGCCAAAAATGTACTTAGCTTACCTTATTTTCGTGGATTTGAAACCAAAAAATCAATATTTAAATCGTTTAATGTTAATGTAGTGTTCTCTTATAACAATACCATTAAAGATATGCTAATTAAGAATAGTCCCGTAACAAATAACATCATTTACAAAATTCCTTGTAAGGATTGCCCATCGTTTTACGTTGGTCATTCAAGTAAAAATTTATGTGTACGTATGAAGCAGCATATGTATTCAGTTAGAACAGCCCAGACTTCAAATGCACTGAAAAATCTCATTGTATTAATTGGGATGATACCTTGGTAATTGCTAGATCTAATGATTATGTTTCAAGAAATTTACTGGAATCGGCAATTATACAAATAACTAATAAAAACAACCTAAATCTTAGTCTGGGAATGTACCATTTGGACCCATATAATTTGTAAGATGTTTATGAAGGACCTTAAAATAAATGAACAACTAATAAATTAGTCCCATATGTATATAGTTATTATTTCGTTCTCTCTCTCTCTCTCTCTCTCTCTCTCTCTCTCTCTCTCTCCCTTCTCTCGCTCTCTCTCTCCCTCTCTCTCCCTCTGGTTCGATATTCTCTCTCCTTCTTTCTCTTGCTCGAATTATATATATATATATATAGTATATCTCATATATATATACTATGTTAATATTATATAATATATATATATATATATATATTAATATATTTATATTTTCTCTCGTCTTTTCATTAATTTAATTTTTTGGGGAAATTGGTGTAAAAATTCATGTTATTAAATTATATATGCTCCCGTTTTTTTTCAAATGTACTGTTTTCTGGAAGAATCACTTGTTTACTGCGTGTATCCTTCAAGGTGTGGCTACCCTCAACCGGCTCCTTCTTTCTGTAGAGTGGAAATCGCCCTTATTGCTAATCTTGTAGTGTCAGTTTGTGCATTAAGCCTTCTTTTGACTATGTTGATCTCTGTAAAATCAGTTTGCCTCAGTAAAGGGTCCTAACAGGACCGAAAGTACTTGACTATCTCGCTTTTTCATTTTTTCCTTCATGGCAAAAAACCTTTATATATATATATATATATATATAATATAATATTATATATATATATATATTTATATATATATATATATATTTATATATATATATATTTCTATATCATATAAGATATATATTATATATATATATATATATATCTATATATAATATATATATATATATATATATATATTATATATATATATATATATATATATATATTATATATATATATATATATATATATATATATATATATATATATATATTATATATATATATATATATATATATATATATATATATATATATATATATATATATATATCTATATATATATATATATATATATATACATATATATATATATATCTATATATATATATATATATATATATATATATATATATATATATATATGTGGCGGCACTTACTCTCTTCGCACACACCTCTAAGGTAACGTGCGCCGACTTGGAGGCTGTACTTTGGGGAATTAGACTTCTTACCTTGCTGAAAGCTCTTGATCTGGAATTAGCTAAAAGGGTTCTAATTTTGGATGAGAAATGAAGATTAATGTGAGCTTATTTTTTTATTCTTTGTTCTGGGTTCTTACAAAGATTTTCCACCTTCTGAGTTACTGGGCTCTTGGACTGTTAAAACTTAATTCTTTGAAAGGCATTGTTGCAATTACGAGTCTATAGGCACGAGGGAATTTCACTGAGTATTGATTGTCACTTTCACTGTCTTTGATTGATTTGTGCACCACACTTTTGCAACTGTTCTTCTTCTGTCTTTCTCTCTCTCTGCCTGTTGCTGAGCCACTGGTCCTCCCCTCGTTCCCCTCTTTGTCGTTATCTTCTCTTGACTTCTCTGTTCCCCTTTTTTCTCTGCTTTCTTCTCTCTCTGTCTGGCCTTTTTAATAGGATGATATCTTCTTAGCAACGCATTTGGATTTTTGGATTCTGACTTGGGTGTGGCGTCTTCTGAAGGACTTCTTGTGTCTTAGTGGCTACGGACATTATACAAGACCGCCTTCCTGCCATATCTTCTACCGTGATTCGTAGGCTCTGAATTTGTATACACCTCCTGTTTGATGTCCTGGCTTCTTGGGGGTGTATCCCTTTGATATCCTCATAGGTCATTCGTTGAAACACGTTCCTGGGGTATCCCACTGATCTGGCTCTGCTTCTTGATTCAGCGAAGTCCATAGGTCTATCTTGAAATGGGTGGAGCTCTGAAGAATTTGGCACTTCCCTCTTTCTAACAACGGGTCATAGAATTCCTTTTTAACGTATGCCGGATGGCTCTCTCTGACCTGTTCATGAAGGGAACGCCGATTAGTCATAGGCGCTAATGAGAGTAGTTTCCAATTTCTCGAAGATGTCTGGGAAATATTGTTTATCGCCCATAATCTCCTGTCGGTCACTAATTGCTGGTACGGACAGAGGTTTTTTGGGGGAGATGGAAACCAGATGTCTGATGGCTAAAAGCCTAATGTTTTGAGTAAAAAAATCCCTTCGCTAAGAAAAATCATTATCCGTTTTGTGCCCTTTTCTCTCTTATTATCTGTGCCTTCTTTCTTAAGTATTTTTAAGTTATTGCCTTTTGGAATAACAACACTGTGCCACACTATTACAGTCTCGGCCCGCTACCTCGCTGTCTCCAACAGCGTTAACTAAGCTGAAGCAAATATTATACCTACAAGAGGACTCCTAACTTATGCTTTTTGGAAATCATATTGAAAATTTAACTTAAAAAATATCAAAAGTGAATGTAAACATGAGCAAATCCTTGATCAAGTAACGTTAAGGGCAACAATCAAAATTGAATGTAAACATGAGTAAATTCTTGAGTAAGTAACATTCAGAGAAACATAAAACTGAATATGAATATGAACAAATACTTGATTAAGTAATATTAAAAGAATCATCAAACTGAATTCAAATATGAGTAAATCACATTAAGAAACATGAAACTGAATGCAAAAAAAATAAATCACCAAAACCAAGAAAAACTGAAAGTTAAAGATATATAAGCCCTTAAGTCACATAAGTTATATAAATGCATGGTAGAAGCAAAAAATAATGGTAACTATCCAAGTTTACAGTACATGATCGGTTCAGTCCTCTGTCCTATTCTATCTAGGTGGATATCGTCTTTCTTTATGGAAAAATAAATTTCGTTCTTTGTTGACGA
This sequence comes from Macrobrachium nipponense, assembly GCF_015104395.2. Taxonomy (NCBI): domain Eukaryota; kingdom Metazoa; phylum Arthropoda; class Malacostraca; order Decapoda; family Palaemonidae; genus Macrobrachium; species Macrobrachium nipponense. Next base: position 64,318,302 of record NC_061109.1, read on the forward strand.
CACTTGATGGCTTCTTGTTTGCTGCGACCTGCTACTTGGAGACAAGTCCGGGGAGAAAATATCCTTGTGTATTTGTATGCAATAACAAGTGTGTCCTTGACTTCCTACGGAGATTGTGTATTGTGTTTATGCAAAATTTCATTGGACATTCTTTCTGTAATTTCTGAGTAACCTTGTTCATTAAACTATATAACTTTACTGCTTGATACTAAAAGAAAATTGGCAACTTGGTTAAAGGAGCCGGTTAGTGGTTAATACTTGTAGGTTTCTTCTACTGTGACAACAATTAGTTAGTTTTCACCAATCAATATCTTGTTAGTAAGTTTTCAACAACCACTATCTTGTTAATGAGTCTTCATCAACTGACTTCTTGTTAGTGAGTCTTCATCAATTGATATCTTATTAGTAAGTTTTCATCAATCAACATCTAATGGATTGGAACAAAGTAAATGTATTAATTACCCCTTCAAAATCTTAATCATTTCTGAAACAAATTCCCTTATCTTAAAATCACTTAATGTCTATCTTAACCCGTCTTATTCATTCTTTTACTTCTAAGAATGTTCTTATGGAAGGATTAAACTGAATATACGTCTTGAAATTCTTATACTATGCATTGAACTGTTTCTTACATACCCAAATAATTCCCTTCAAGTCAAAATAAATTTGAAGTTAAGTGCACTTAACCCCAAAAAATTGCTACAAACCAACTAATTAAAGTAAGAATTGCAACAATAAAAGATTATTCCTAAGTCGACCGATGAAGGTAAACTTAGCAATAAAGAAATCAAATAAATACATGGGAATAATGGGATGAATTAATGGGTTTGTTCTTCGGTTTCACTGAAAAGTGACTCTTCTATTTCTTAGGTTATATCTAGTTCCTTCTTCTGGAATGTCTTCTGACGTCTCTGTCATTTCGGATTCTTCAACTTCTTTAGTTCTCTTGACCTTGCCCTTGTTTATCCAAAATTCTTCTTCTAATGATACAGCATATGTGGAAGGCATTTGGTTATTCATTTTCTTAACCTTTATCTTAGTCTCTTGTACGTCTACGACCTTGTATGGTCCTGTGAATTTAGTGGCTAACTTATAATTAATACCACTTCTTACTTCCTTCTTTGTATAGACTTCATCCCCTTTCTTGTAGTCTACAGGCCTTAATCCTTCTTGATGCTTCTCTATCATATTCTCCTGGGCTTCTTCTAGATTCTTGTGCAATTGCTTGTGAATTACTTTAAAGTTCCCGATTCTTATCTTCATGATATCTTCAGAGTAATTTGGCTGTATTGGCTGATTTAGCCATGCATAAGGTAATCTGGGTTCATATCCCATCAAAGCTTTTATGGGAGTTGCACGAGTACTCGTATGATGCCTTGCATTTAATGATAATTGGACTAAAGGTAAATTGACGTCCCAGTCAGGATCCTGTCCTACTGTGTGACTTAATACGTCTAAAACCTTCCTGTTATTCCTTTCTACCAAGCCATTGCTAGCGGGGTGATACGGCTGTATCGCTACCTTTTCTACCTTAAAGGCATTACAAATTTCTTGAACTAATGAGTTGTTGAACTTGGTCCCATTATCAGAAATAATGAGCTGTGGGGCAGAATATCTGCAAAATATCTTATCGAAGAGAGCGGTTGCACAATCCTTGGCACTTTTACTAGTTAGTGGTACCAACTCTGTATATCTTGTGAGCGCGTCGATACATACTAGTATATTCTTATTCCCTTTACTCGTGGTATGGAGATTTGTGATAAGATCAATAGATACTCTTTCGAAAGGAGTCTGTGGGATAGGATATTTCCCTAGTGATACTTCCTTGTCTGTTCTTCCCTTGTAGCTGTTGCATGTGGTGCAGCTCTTCACATAATTACTAACATCTTTGTGAATTCCCTTCCAATGGAAAGTTCTTTGGATTAATCTAATTGTCTCATCCCTTCCTGAGTGAGCTCTAATGTCATCGTCGTGCATTAGCTCAATGACCTTGTTTCTTCGACTCTTAGGTACTAACCTTTTGTGCAGCACACCTAGAAATTGACCAAATGGGTCATATTCGTGACACATCCAAATTAATACGCCATCTATGTCCGTTAGTGCATCTATTAGGGCTTGTGCCTTGTATGATAAGGCGCCCTATGAGGTAATGTTAGACTAGCGATAATCTATACGCTAAGTCGGTTGGTATTGCACTTCCATCTTCAATGGAGTGTCTGGGGTTTTGTAGATCACTTACGAAGTCGGTATTATCTTTACGACGATGTGTTAAACTCATGGTTCGGTGAGGTTCTTGTAGAAAACACTAAGTATAAAAATAGATATAATTTCTTCTGAAGTTTTACATGCTGAAGATCAGATATGATTGTACAAGTCTTCTAATAACGATAACTTGATCGCTTCTGCCAATGATGATGGCTAATCCTATTCCTCTACATGATAAAGCTTAGGTAAAGAGGTACAGGTCTTCTAATGACGATCACTAACTCTGTTCTGCTCGTCTACCATCTCTGTTACAAGTTATGAAGGAACAGACAGTAGTTCGAACATATGAACATACTATCAGAGGACATAGTTTCATACGAACACACAATCTAATGAGACACGCTACAGATCACGTAGGCCGTTTTGAATAATAGGTCGGGGGGTAGTGTCTCAAGCAGGGAGCTTGGACTGTTTCAAAACAAATGAATGACCACAGATGACGGCATGTCAACTTAGCCTACATACTTATTGTATACGTCATCTTTAGCGTCTCTAGTCTGATCACATTCCTGCAAGCAATCTGGTTGACCTCTTTAGTTTTAGACTTTTATATATATGGACTAACATTCCATATTTTTATTATGTAAACACTTACATTAGCTCGGTCAGCTACCAACCAACCAACCACGAATATTACTCAACTTGACTTGCATTTGACTTATAGGAGTGTGATACAGACACTATGTGAATATATATATATAAGTAAATAAAAATTCATTGTGTACATGAATTGATTCAAGTAATAAAATATAAACAATGATATTGGTAAATAATAGTGATCACGGATATATAATGATACAGTTTTTCACTTCATCTCATTAAGATACATATGCTACAGAAAATACTAATGTACTCTGATAATTGCATAGAATGAAGATTAACATGATAAAATCATATTTTACTGATAAAAAATTTCATATATGAATTGATAAAATTATTAATGTTTATGCTGATTGATTCGTTGATTTTTATGCTAAATGTTATATATATGATTAGTAATTCTATACTAACTCATAAATAACTGCAGATATTGGTAAGATAAAAGGTAACATATTGATTAGAGGCTACCTGATTTTGTTTCATCTTTATACATAATGTATATGGAATCTATTTAATATGATTAAATATATGATTCACGTTAAATAGATTCCTATTGCGTACACGCAAAGATATATTTAGATTCTGTTATTTATGATCATTTATATAAGAGATTCCTATTGCGTACACGCAAAGATATATTTTAGATTCTGTTATTTATGATCTTTTAATTATAGATTCCTAGGCATAACACCGGAAAAAATATATTTCGATTCCTGTTAATTTATGATCAATTATATATGGATACATGATACTTTGGTATAATATAGGTACATGACCGAGGTTATACTACTTCACTTTTAACTAGCGTTCGAACACTTTTCGTCCATTACACAGTTCCAGACAACCACCTATAGCCAATTGAAACGGCCTTTTTTCATGGTTAAAACAAGGGGAAAATTTGCCTGGGCGGGTCCAACGTTCTATTTTGCGCTCATACTTATTCTCTGCATCCTAAGCTACACGATTACGTTCGCGATGAATAAAAAAAACATCCCCAGCACGAGTCCTTCGCCAGCAAAGTAGAGTTGAATATCCTTCGGGTCGTAATTGTCGGACGTATGGTCCCTTTTGTAGTCGAATTCCGACAGCCGCTGGAGCGTTCCGCATGAAAACGAGATTAACGACGAGATACGGTGTCGGTCGAAGAAGTCCATGAAATTCCTGTCACTTGTAGGCGGTTGTTACTTGACTGTAGTCGGCACGCTGGTGAACCTAGGCCGACTGCGGACGAACGATTTTTTGAAGTTGCGATGTGAAACTCTCATACTGCAGGATACTGTAACCAGGTTCCATAATCAGCCTGCAAGTGAAATTATACTTGTCACAGGGCAAAGGGCAAAAGTAAATTCAGACGACATCCAAATACAGGGGAGGGGAGAGAGCCATTTAGACCAGACTTAACCCACATGAATTCGCTGATATTTCGGAATTCAAAAGAGTCAGCTGTACAAACTTTTTTATCCATGGCATTAACAATGATGAACTATCCAGGTCTATGACGACTTGTAAAAATATCCAGAATTATAAAAAATAAATAGATATCATTACGAATCTCAAGAAATTCGATATTACTGGTAGTAAGTTACTAGACAAAGAAGTGGAAAACGGAGCTAATTGTAAGATTGCCAGGCAACATAAGAGTCAAAAGAAGATTAATCATGATTCTATGTGCCTAACAAAAGTTTAATATTCAATTTTCTCGTGCGCATCCTCTGAGGTTAATTTTTAAACTTTATTAATAGGTAGGAGATGCAACGAAAAAAAACCCACTATGTAACTAATTTCTAAATAAACTTTGGGTTTTTTTCAAGAAAATGTGACATATACCCATGAATGTTTTACTTGAATTGTAATAAGCTAATGTTGCAAGTAAATAATCCATATCCATATCGTGATACTTCTAAATGTCTATGAGGTTCAGAAAAATGTTAATTCATTTTGATGTTATAGAAATTCTATTTCCTTTCCTTATTGTTTATTAATTTTAAAATGATTGCAAGTTGCATTGCGCTACCGATAGACACCTGTACCTAATGTCTGCCTTGCCCATGAGAAGTTCGGGCTAAGCATTCCTTTCTCCAGTCAATCTGCTTTTGCAAGCAGAGACGACACACAGATGAAGCCTGTGTAAGCAGATTATTGAGGTTAAAAGGAACAAATGCTGATACGGCAATGATGACGTCGTCACTTGGCAGGAGATTGCTCTCAGCCAGCTAAGAGTTACGTTACTTGCTGTAAGAGATACGACTTTAGTATTTTCAAATGATATTTTAGTGTTTTTTAATTCTCCACCCGCATGAGAAGAATGTCTGAAAAAAAAAAAAAAACAGTACCAAAATTGAACAATATATTAGTTTCATGTTGGCATTATGTTAAATAAATATTTCCTTATTCAAACTATATGAAAAAGGTTTCCATACAAATTTATATATATTATTAGCCCTGTATAAGATTCATATAGGATTATTCCATAGATAACATTTTCACTTCTAGACTTCCTGACTTTAAAATCTCTTTTATTTTATTTTATTTATTTTATTTATTATTAGTTTATTTTATTTATTTATTTATTTATTTATTTTTTTTCATGTTTACTACGAATATAAATCACCGGGACAGACAATATGTCAGTAGGTTTTTTTGGATATGTTTGAACTTTTAGCTTATTTGTCATTACTAAAGCGTTAAGTTAGAGTTCAAATCTTTACGCATATATATTTAGATATTTAATTAACCTTGGGTTACGTTTGCTTATTGATTTTATCATGATTCCTTTTTTTATTATAATTTGTAACCCTTCCGACTTCTTACGAGTGTATTATATTGACTCCACTTGTATCCATATTTATTTTATTTTTTTATATTTATTTATTTGTATATTTTTTTATATATATTTGATAAATTAATGGTTGGCTTGAATATGTGGAAAGTGTTCTAGCGGCGTACCGTATAAGGCTACTTGCGGCATCAATTCTATAGATACAAGATATAAATGATAAAGGTATTTAAAACCGCGAGAACCGCTATAATCCGGTCGGATCCAATATCACGAGTTGTAACTCGTAAGACATTGACACTTCCTATTTAATTATCCGTTATTCTACCAACCGATTGACTCTGGGTGTAAAATATATTATTGGTTTTTCTTAATGGAAAGGAATTCACACAACGTGTTAAGGAGATTATTATTGATTTACACGACCCGAGTCACAGATTATTATGTGTTGAATTCCATATTTATTGATTTAGCACTCATAAATATTCGTAACGCACTCAATTGCGGTGTTTGTTTTTAGTGCTATTAATTCTATATAACGTGTCAAGGAACTATTAACACTAAGAAGTTTATTCCTCTGTCAGACTCGTAATTCTGTTAATAATTCTACGTATATTCTTTCAAGGATTGATTTGGCACAGGATAGGCCCTTAAACTGACAGGTGTCTTAGTGTGTCCCTTGTCTTCATGACACGTGTTACAATCAGTTATGTGCCTTTTATATCTGTAAGCATTGTAGGCCAGTAAAATAGTGATTTGGCTTTCTGTGACATAGTAGGGAACCCTGGATGACGGAATGCAACCAGTTTATGACGATTGGTATTACTACCTGGTCGTTAGTCATCTGCTGTGTTCTTCGGGTTTTCCTCGTCACAGACCTACATATAATATTACATTTGATTACATTATTCTGATACACATACTTTAAATGTACTTTGCTTTAGGGTTTCTGCTCAAAAGTGTTTATTGTTTTTGCTTAGCCACTGACCCTGTTTCCGTTTCGAAGTGTTTATTGTTTGGTGTTTATTGCTGCTGACTCTGTTTCCGTCCGAAATGTTTATTGTTTTGGTTATGTCTGTTGACTCTTGCTTTGTTCAGTTTGTAACAGTTCTGCGCTCCGACCCAGATATTCAATGCTCGCGATCTCTTGGGTTAAGGGATTTTCTTGTTTAGATACGGTTTTAACAATAGGTACGGATGTTGCTATATTTTTTAGTCTAATTAATGGTTCTTTGCGGTATGGTGCGGGATTGCGGGATAATGCGTCAGCTATGATATTTGCTTTCCCAGGTAGATATCTTATCTTGGCTCCAAAGACCTGAATGATCATTTGTCACCGAGTTCCTTTTGGACTGTGATTAAAGCCTTTGAAAAACTCGGTAAAGGACTCATGTCAATAAGGACTTTATCAGGATAGCCATAGATTATGACTTAAGATGTACTAGTGAGTTAAAGATACCTAGCCCTTCCTTGCCTATTACTGCATATTTACTTTCAGAGGGCTTTAGTTTACGTGAATAAAAAGCTATAGGGAAGAACTGTTTATCATATTACTGAAGTAATACCCTCTTACCCCTTGGTCTGAGGCGTCTGTTGCAATAAAAAAAAAATTCCTTATTTAAATCAGGGATTTTTAAGTTAGGGTAAGTCTGCATTTTCAGCGCTTTTAAGATATCGAAACGCCTGTTGATGCTTTTCAGACCATAATAAATCTACGCTCTTCTTCGTAAGATCTGTTAAAGGAGCTGTCATCATTGAAGAGTTACATATTTACATACGATTGTAATACCACTACAGCGCAAAAGTGCTGTATCCCCTTTTTACGTTAATAAGTACCGGAAAGTTATGAATAGCCGACACCTTACCATGGACTACTTTTAAGACCTTGACCAGACACATAAAACCTAGATAAACATGTTCGGTTTTGAAAAAACTCACATTTAGATATTTTACTCTGAGATTATTTGTCTTTGTCTCTGTAGCACTAGCTCTACTTTATGTGAATGTACTTCTAAGGTATTAGAAAAGATTACAAGATCATCCATATAGGCATGTAGGTTATCCCCTAAAAGTCTCCAAACACTATATTGTAATTTGGGGCGCAACGTAAGCCGGAGGCATACGTAAAAATTGATAATGTCCCCTGGGTGTGCTGAAAACGGTGTATGAGGTACAATCACTTAGGTAATGGTATCTGGTAAAAGCATTTAAGTAAGTCCAAGTTGGTGAAAAAAAAAAATTTATTCTAACCTAACAGAGATAAGATGTCGTCGGTACATCGCACTGGAAACTATCGGAAGTCGTTTCCTTGTTTAAGCGACAGTATCTGCGCAGATACGCCAAGTCCGATCTTTTATGGCATGACGTTTGAGGGAAAAATTATATGGGCTTATTTGATTTCCTAATGGCTCCTATTACTAACATTTTTCAACTTCGTCATTTATCTCTATTTTAAAATTTCATGAGAATCTATACGAAGGTACGGTAAATAGCTTTATGTTTCTCCTATAGACCCGTGTTTTGTGTTAAATTACATCCGTTTTTCTCCCAGAGATCACTCGCTAGTGGAGAAACGTTCCTGGTATTCAGTAGAAGATAAAAAAAAATTTCTGCTGAATCACCTCTGCTTGAATGACTTTACGGATATTACTTTAGATAGATTACAGAGAGATTCATCCACGACTGGTTGGGCGTGATTAAAAATTAGCAAACAATAAAAAATGCGATATTTTATAACTTCCGTATCCACGATATGTATACTTTTAGAGCTTTGTTCGCGGAAATCGTTATATTTCAGAGTGTCGGGAAGGATTAAAATTTATTTCCCAGCAAAGTCTTTTTACACGCACTAAGACATTCGAGGGTGCATGCTTCTCGAGATTTTGCGTGCAAAGTACGACTGCGGTTGTGGGGGAGAGAATTCTGTTGGGTCATTTGAACAATGTTACGATTTATGAGACAAATGTATAGTTCCTTTATATAAGTTATTATTTGATTAACTGTCTCATTTTGTTCAAACGGATTTTTACTATGTTTGAAGGTTTATAGGATTTTCCTTTGATAAACACGCCTTATTTTTGCAGGATGTAAGATAATATTTTGTATACCCCTAGATGGATCTTACAATTACACTACATACAGATCAATGTTTTTTATAACTATAGAGGTATCTGTAAGCGCTCGCTTATCCGGACTTCTCATTAGAGAAGTTCGAACAACAGACGGTGAGTCCGTAAATACAGGATATTACGTGTAGTAAAGGAATAAACAAGATATTCTAATTTTTACGGCGCGTACAGTCGGGCTTAATCCACCAGTATTTATTTATACTTAATGTATTAAAATTAAACGAAAAACCTGCTCTGATTACTTATACGGTCGTGTGTTTCATAGGAAAAATCCTTTTTAATTCAAAAAGATATTGGTATGAACCAACATCGCTTTTCCCCACTCTGCTAGAGTCGCTTATTGTGTGGAATTTGCTATGCTTTGAACACTTCGGCAGTTTTTTGACTAACCTTGACCGCTTGACTAGGTGACACAGTCACCGAGTTTGCTTGTTTGATTCTGAACGGGCTACTGTTTCTATTTCTTTTTGTAATAATTAGGATCCTCTCTTTATTACCATCGGCAACGTATGTGTGTTTTTAGCATTATGTTGCTGGTTACGTATAAAGCAATGAATGACGAATATTAGGAAACTGAGCGATTACTAATAAGACAAGTTATCTCTACTGTATTCAATATTAACTGTTTGTACTTCATTCTTTGCTAAAATTTGAAATAGTGAGGGATCCTGTCAGCGCATTTAGCCTGATGAAAGTTTTTACAGACATGTTATTCCTTGCAATCCAGCATATTTTTAAAGTTGAGTTGAGTCATTGAGGTTCGATATTTTATATAACTCAAAAAACTCAAGGCTAAAAACTGCGATCGGGACTTTGCAAAGGAGCATTTATTGTCATGACCCGAAATAGTGTTACCTCTAATTTATATAGATTTGTACGGGTGTTCCACTTGTTGTGTGTTTTCTAATCACTACGGTGCTTAACGACCCTATCCATGCATCTGTATAAATACAGACGTCCACTGCGTAAACGCATATTCACTGTTTTAATATGATTTGTTACGTAAGGGATTAATAATCACCCAAAATGATTAAAATTAACATAGTATATGATTATGATATTTCAGTAGAACTTCTGGAAACAGACACTCAAAGATAAAAAAACTCGCAGTAGCGAAATCTCAATGATGTAGATAATTTCTGTTAAAAATAAGTAGATTAAGAATGTCTCGTAACTTCAGCCACAGGAATAACGAAATTCGACCTGTAAAGGCAAACACTCAAAGTTACTCCAAAATGAATAAAAAAAAAATTGTACTTAGCTTGCTTTTGTGGGAAGTCACGGTGTTCCGATAACGACACGACGGCCTTGGTCCTCCTTCTCTATTTAGCGGACGACCTTGGTTTGGCTTCAGTTTCCCCCGTGCGCGTTGTTTCGATGATTCGAGCCCTTGAAAATCCGATGCTGCAGACGCGTTCGGTTTGTTTCTTGCAGTGCCGGAAACGCTCACTAACGATGTTTTCTTGAATGATTCTAATGAGAGACGAAGCTTCCGTTGCCGTAGGAAAAGGACACGTCGGTTTTGTTTTCTTTGAAGTTATTCACTAACGATGATACTAAGTTGCTTGACGAATCTTGTTGTTTTCTGAAGTCGCTCACTAATGATGATACTAGGTTGCTTGAAGAATCTGCTGCTTTCGTCGTCGTTGACTTCATGATTTATTATTCTGTTTTTTTCTTCGTAGGACGTTGTAGAGTCTTCTGGTCCGCTGGCCACCAACATTAGGGCTTGTGCCTTGTATGATAAGGCGCCCTATGAGGTAATGTTAGACTAGCGATAATCTATACGCTAAGTCGGTTGGTATTGCACTTCCATCTTCAATGGAGTGTCTGGGGTTTTGTAGATCACTTACGAAGTCGGTATTATCTTTACGACGATGTGTTAAACTCATGGTTCGGTGAGGTTCTTGTAGAAAACACTAAGTATAAAAATAGATATAATTTCTTCTGAAGTTTTACATGCTGAAGATCAGATATGATTGTACAAGTCTTCTAATAACGATAACTTGATCGCTTCTGCCAATGATGATGGCTAATCCTATTCCTCTACATGATAAAGCTTAGGTAAAGAGGTACAGGTCTTCTAATGACGATCACTAACTCTGTTCTGCTCGTCTACCATCTCTGTTACAAGTTATGAAGGAACAGACAGTAGTTCGAACATATGAACATACTATCAGATGACATAGTTTCATACGAACACACAATCTAATGAGACACGCTACAGATCAGGTAGGCCGTTTTGAATAATAGGTCGGGGTAGTTGTCTCAAGCAGGGAGCTTGGACTGTTTCAAAACAAATGAATGACCACAGATGACGGCATGTCAACTTAGCCTACATACTTATTGTATACGTCATCTTTAGCGTCTCTAGTCTGATCACATTCCTGCAAGCAATCTGGTTGACCTCTTTAGTTTTAGACTTTTATATATATGGACTAACATTCCATATTTTTATTATGTAAACACTTACACATCTGTGGGACATCCAACCTTCCTACCTAGTTCGGTTAATTCTTGTTGGCTGTGTTTTCTTTCGTTTCTAACGTATTTGAACAGTTCCCTTATATCTTCATCTCCTTCTTGTTCTTTTATGAAATTTTGCCGGGAAAGCTCCTCTGTATAATGCATGGTGAGTACATTTATGTCATTGCACATTGTTTCATTCTTTTCTTCTTCTTGTCTTATCATATTTATACTTTCACCTTCTGACACATATCTTGATAATGCATCTGCTACCTTATTCGTCTTCCCAGGGACATATTTCACCTGTATATCATAATCTTGGGCTCTCATGAACCAACGGGCTCTTCGTCCAGAAAAATTAGGGTTCTTTAGCATTTCTACTGCGGCTGAATGATCCGTGAACACGGTTATTCTTTGTAACCCAAAACCAAAAATGATATCTGAAATGCTTTAAAGCGTCTATAAATAGCTAGAGACTCGAGGTCTGTTACTGAGTAGGTTCACTTTCTGAGGGCTTTTAATTTCCTACTGTAATAAGCTATGGCATTATACTTATTATCTTGTTTTTGCATTAAACATGCTCCTATACCAATGCGGCTTGCGTCCGTGGCTAAAAAGAATTCTTTGCCAAAGTCTGGAAAGCTAAGTACTGGGGGGTGTGTTAATCTTTCTTTCAATTCATCAAATGCTTCTTGCTGTTTGTCTGTCCATACAAATGATACGTGTTCCTTTAAAAGTTCAGTTAGTGGAGCGGATATGACTGCAAAGTTCCCTATGAACTTGCGGTAAAATCCTGCTAAACCTAAGAATGACTTTACGTCCTTCTTGCACTGAGGTGTAGGATATTCCTTGATTGACTTAATCTTTAAGTCGTTTACTTCTACGCCCTTTTCACTTAGTGTATGACCAAGGTAGTCTATTTTCCTTCTAAGGAAGTTACACTTCTTTAGTTTAAGCTTCAGGTTGGCTTTTCTTAATAATATTAGGACTTCTCTGACTAAGTCTATATTTTCCTCTATGGTATCTGTTGCTATTACCAAATCATCTATGTAACAGTGTACATCCTTGCCTAGTAAATCGCCCAAAATTTTATCCATTAATCTTACAAAAGTTACCGGGCTTGACTTAAGACCAAAGGGCATTCTTACCTACTGGTATCTGCCGTTACTAGTGGAAAAAGCAGTCAAAGGTTTACTTTCTTCGTCTAGAGGGATTTGCAAGAATCCCTGCAATAAATCTATAATGGTGAAGTACTTCTTGGACCCTATAGTGGCGATAAGATCTCGCATTGACGGCATTGGATAAGGATCATTTTCAGTAATTTGGTTCAATTTTCTGAAATCCACAACTATTCTGTAAGTTTTGTCCCTTTTAGGAACTAGCAAAAGTGGAAAAGACCATGGAGATTTAGATGGTTCTATTATTCCTTGCCTATTCATTCTTTGTACTTGTCTTTCAATGATCTCCTTCTGGGAATGTGTTACTCTGTAGGCTGGTATGTAAATTGGCTTTGTGTTTGATGGAATGTCTATCTTGTGCGTTATTTTGCATGTATCTCCCAAGGTGTCGCCGTCTAGAGCGACTATATCCTTATATTCGCACAGTAAGTCGATGAATTCTTCTCTAACATGGTTTTCCTTAATGTCCTTTAAATGAGATCCTATTTTAGCTCTTCACAGTTTTATGTCCTGAGCATAATTTTCATATCCTTTACGGATCGCGGATACCGTTTCCCTTTCTACAACTCGGATAGGTATAGAGTATACTTCTGCTAGGCCTATCTCTGTACCTGGAGTTAATTTAACCTTTCTTCCTCTGTTATTGGTAATCTGTAAAGCTATCTTGCTCTGTCTAACTTCATGTAAACTAGAAGAATAATGTATTCCATTTACTTGTGACTTTTCAGTAAGCGTGAGAATTTCCTTCCCTTCAAAAATTGGATTTACTGTACATTCTACCCATGTACTTTCCCCTGGTTTAAGTCTTAATTCCCTCTCTAACTTTAAATAAGTGCATTGATTTGATTATAAAAGGTTAATGATGTGTTGTGAACTCGTGATGCATTCTGGATATCTTCCCTCTGTCTTATCCTTCTTTGAGATACCTTTTACTGTGGGATTCTCTTGAGTCTGGGTTTTTTTATTTGACTTGCATATTGGTATTCTAGAAATCTCACGACCGTTGTTAATCACTAGTTGTTCTCTAGGGGCATCAATGCTTATCCCTTGTCTAGCCATAGTTGGATAACCTATCAACAAATGAGCAATAGCTAATTGTATATCTCTGGCTACCAGAACCCTTTCTCTTAGAGCAATTCTTCCTAGCCTAAATGGAAAATCTAACTGTCCAATTACGTGGATATCATTACCCTGGACGTCTGTGATTCTACAATCTACCGCTGGATTCAAACTTAAGTGAGTCTTAGGACTTCCTGTATCAAAGAATGTAACAAATGGTTTCTCTAGACCGACATGTGCGGGAAATAATGGTCTATAATTATATTCATTCCCTACATCAACTTTGCTAACCTGTGTAGCTGGGCTTAGCCTTGACATTCCGGACGTTCCTTCCGTTATAAAGGAAGATGCATTGTACCAGTAAGCAGAAAATTTCCCATTGCGTCGTCTGACATTGACTGAACTGGTTGATACCCTATACTTGCTGTTTGATTGGGATATCTATTTGGAGCGGAATCTCTATTTCCTCTAGCTGGGGGAGATTGACTATTGTTTCTACTTCTGCCTCTCGACTGAGATCTACCTTTAGGAGCTGAAACAAATTTATTTCTGCATTCTCGAGCACTATGTCCTGTTCTCTTATGGAAAGGACAGAAGGCTATCCCTCGGCAGTCACTGGCATAATGTCCTCTCTTCTGACAGTTATAACACGTGACTGTCGAAAATCCTCCTTGAGAAGATTTACCTGTCATCTTATTCTGATTTCTAGATGGTGTCCTAGATCTATTCGGACTTCTTTCCTTTTGTCCTATAGCGACTAAAGGTCTGTATATAGAATTCAATTCAGGTCTTCTACCTAAGATTTTTGTTTCCTCCTCTGCAATCTCTGCTACATCATCGGATGTCTCCCACTTATGAGTCATCCTTGCAATAACTTCCGTTGGCAGGCTTCCAATCATTATTGCTAGTCTAAATATTTTTTTAACATTACTCATTAGCCTTTTTTGCTTGCCTCCTTCTACCTCTATCCAACCTGTGGATTCCATGAAGTTACCCCATTCATTCATAATGTTATACAACTGAGAGCTAAACTCTTGATAACATCTTTTGTCTAACTTAAATTGACGCACTATCCTTGCCAAGCTAGTAACTGGATCTCTTTCACCAACTGTGGAATAAACCTTCCTAAAATACTGTTTCAGTTCTTCCCAATTCTTAAGATCTCAGTAAGTCTCAGAGTGGACGTATCGCTCTAAGTCTCCTCCGGCTTCCAAATCAAGATAACTCTTGGCTTCAATAAGTTTTTCTCTATCTGTCCCAGTTATGCTGTCTAGGCGTGTCTCCACCTGCTCTATCCAGTTCTCTAAGTTACAAGCTAACTGACCGTCCTTTCTTCCGCAAAATTTAGCTATGTGATTAATTACATGTCCCTTATGTGTTCCCATTACTGCTGCATTTGAATTCGCGGACTGTGTACTTTCCGCCATGGTTATTTTCCTTGTTTGACTTCTCGTGAGCACAGGCGTTCTTACGTTCTGATAAGGAGTCGGTCTTCCTTTGACCATCGACTCGTTAATGGAAATTTTCTTAAGTACTGAGTATCATTAAAAGTATCAAAGTTATGACAGTAATATCCCGTAAAGAAAATAATGACAATAACAATAAATTATTTTTATTTAAGTATTCGATCACCAAAAAAAAATAAAAGATTTTTCCCCAGAAATATTCTCAAAGTCTTACGTTACCGGTAAGCGATTCTTAAACAGCAACAAAAACCCTCTTAACAGTACTGGTAAAACGATACAGAAACTGACCGTAAAGTGTACGCTAACGAGAGACCTCCCGTGAATTACCCTTGTTAAAACAAAATAAAAACAAGTAAACATTCACTCGACGTAACAAGTAAAAAGCAAATACTAAAACAAAAAACAAAGTATAAGAAATCACAAAACAACCAAAATCACACAAAATAATATAAAATGACACAATCAAAATTCAAATTAAAATTTAAAGTTATTGGTTAGTAAATACAAATGTTCGGGGAAAGGTCTAAGTAGCTGATTAGTTATAATTAGTAAAATGAAGAAATATCGTAGAGTTTCGTTGCCAAAAAAAAGTTCAGTATTAAAATCTTTTAATCTTGAAATACCAGATATTGTCTAACTGAAATGTTAATCGCATAATTTACTTTTGATAAAGTTTAATGTTATGTAAGTGTGGGGATATTATTTTGGAATTACCTTCTTTCGTCGTCTTCGGCACCCGGGTTGCATCTGACAGCTGCGTTTAACTCGCGTTGTTCGATGCGTTGTTTTCTCTGCGGGAAGGGTCCTCTCTGTCTCTCTTCTTTCCTCTCAGGGCAGGATTGTGTTTTCTTTCCTCTTGATATTTTCCTTATGCTTTCGACGTCTTTTCGTCTTCTGGTGGGACATCCAACGACCATTTTTTGTACTTCGGAGTGGAGTTTTTCTTCGCGAAGTGTACGTGGCTTTTTTTGTGAGGGACGCTTTTATTGTTACAACTCGGTAACTGTCCTTGTATTTGGGGAAACACTGGTACTGTCTTTGGGGAGAACTTCTATTTCGAGTGGCGTGAATGGATTGAAATCTCTTATGCTGACACTAAACTTTTGATTCCGTTTCGTAGCCGCTGTTTTTAACTGTCATTCGTGTCACGTCGTATCACGTCGATGATCAACATTTCTTTGCTGTCTTTCTTTTCCTATCCTTACCGCTCGACACCAATTAATCTTGTCACTATATCAATCTTTATCTCATCGTATCCCACCGATCGCCACCAATTAAACTGTGGCGGTACTTACTCTCTTCGCACACAGCTCTAAGGTAACGTGCACCGACTTGGAGGCTGTACTTTGGGGAATTAGACTTCTTACCTTGCTGAATGCTCTTGATCTGGAATTAGCTAAAAGGGTTCTAATTTTGGATGAGAAATGAAGATTAATGTGAGCTTATTTCTTTATTCTTTGTTCGGGGTTCTTACAAAGATTTTCTACCTTCTGAGTTACTGGGCTCTTGGACTGTTAAAACTTAATTCTTTGAAAGGCATTGTTGCAATTACGAGTCTATAGGCACGAGGGAATTTCACTGAGTATTGATTGTCACTTTCACTGTCTTTGATTGATTCGCGCACCACACTTTTGCACCTGTTCTTCTTCTGTCTTTCTCTCTCTCTGCCTGTTGCTAAGCCACTGGTTCTCCCCTCGTTCCCCTCTTTGTCGTTATCTTCTCTTGACTTCTCTGTTCCCCTTTTTTCTCTGCTTTCTTCTCTCTCTGTCTGGCCTTTTTAATAGGATGA
>NC_061109.1:64342528-64347528 GCF_015104395.2 Macrobrachium nipponense
ATGGAGAATTATTATTATTATTATTAACCCTTAAACGCCGAAGCGGTAGAACAAAAATTGTCTCCCGTGTGCAGGAGGTGTTTCGGAGTGAGCACGGAAGCGGAAAAAATATTTTTTTTCAAAAAATCACAGCGCACTACGTTTTCAAGATTAAGAGTTCATTTTTTACTCCATTTTTTGTCATTGGCTGAAGTTTAGTATGCAACCATCATAAATGAAAAAAATATCATTATCATATATAAATAATGCAATATATGATAGCGCAATAACAAAATTTCATATATAATTGTTTTCAAATCATGCTGTGCGCGAAACGGTTAAAGGTAAAAAACTACTTTTTTTCCGTTGTAATGTACACTAAATTGCAATCATTTTGGTATATAACACATGTTAAAACAATAAAAGCAACACAGAGAAAATATTATCACAAAATAATGCATGAATTCGTAACGCGCGGACATAAACAAATATTTTTTTCAAAAATTCACCATAAATCTAAATATTGTCCTAGAGACTTCCAATTTCTTTCAAAATGACGACAAATGATTGAATATTACTATTCTGTAAGAGTATTATCTTACAATTGCAGTTTTTTACAATATCTGACGAGTTAAAGTTTACCGAATGTCAAATTTTTTTATAAAATTTTTTTTATATGCAATTATTTCGGAAACAAGAAAAGCTACAACCTTCAAATATTTTTCGTTTTATTCTACATGGAATTGCGCACATTTTCATATATAAAACTCTATGAAATGCCTGATATGAAACGGAGCAAATAATCCGAGAATGGGACGTACGCATTTCGGAGATTTGTGGCGGAGAATCCGTGCGCGGAGGGAAGAAAAGTTTTTTTTTTTAAATTCACCATAAATCTAAATATTGTGCTAGAGACTTCGAATTTGTTTAAAAATGAAGACAAATGACTGAATATTACTAGACTGTAGGAGTTTTAGCTTACAATTGCGTTTTTAGACCATTTCGGTAGAGTCAAAGTTGACATAAAAAAAACGTTTTTTGGTTTTTTTGTTTTTTTTTCTATTTATCATGATTTATATGCAAATATTTCAAAAATGAGAAAAGCTACAAACCTTCAATTATTTATTGTTGATATTCTTCATTGAAATTGGCACAACATTTTCATACATAAAACTTTATGTAACGGCTAATTTAAAATGGTGCAAACATTACCACAATCGCACGTATGATATTTTCGGAAGAGTTACAGCGCGGACGTAAAGAAAATGTAATTTTTTTCATAAATTCACCATAAATCGAAGTATTGTGCTAGAGACTTCCAATTTGTTGCCAAATTAAAGTAAATGATTGAACATCACTAAAATATAAGAGTTTTAGCTTACAATTGCGTTTTTCGACCATTTCGGTAGAGTCAAAGTTGACCGAAGGTTGAAAATTTGTCACTTATCATTTTTTATATGGAAAGATTTCAAAATTGATAAAAGCTAGAACCATGGGTTGTTTTTAGTTGTATTGTGCATGAAATTGCGCACATTTCCGTATATAAAACTTTATGTAACGGCTAATTTTAAAATGGTGCAAACATTACCACAATCGCATGTATGATTTTTTTCGGAAGAGTTACCGAGCGGACTTAAGGAAAATGTTTTTCATAAATTCACCATAAATCGAAATATTGTGCTAGAGACTTCCAATTAGTTGCAAAATGAAGGTAAATGATTGAATACTACTAAAATTTAAGATTTTTAGCTTACAATTGCGTTTTTCGACCATTTCGGTAGAGTCAAAGTTGACCAAAGGTTGAAATTTTTGCACTTATCGTTATTTATATGAAAATATCTCAAAACTGATAAAAGCTACAATCATGAGTATTTTTTTTTTTTGTATTCCACATAAAATTGCACGAATTTTCATATATAATACTCTATGTAACAGCTAATTTAAAATGGTACAAAAATTATGTCAAAGTGACGAAATAATTTCCGAGATATGTCACAGATACTTTTTAGTGCAGCAAGAAAGAAATTTGCGCTTGCGCGCCTGCATAACGATTGTTTACAAAACAAGACCTTGATCCGTGAACTCCCAGCATCCCCCAAAGCGCGTGATTCAAGAGTTTTTGGCTGGTAGGCCTAAATGTATTTTTCCTCGAATTATTAAAAAACTTTTGTATGTCGACGTAAAATACGTCCAGTCGGCACCTGAGAGACAAAAAATGTTGACGTAAAATATGTCCAGTCGGCGTTAAAGGGTTAATAATTAGTATCATTGCTTGAGATATTTTACGGGAGGGTTCCTTAAGTAGAATTATCATTATGAGGGGCTTGTTTTACGAGAGATTTGAGATATTTCAAGGGAGATTATTTTGTAATTATTACAGATAATTATATCATGGAGAATTATTACAATGAGTTATGGGAGGGTTTTGCAGTTAATTATTTATTGAGTTTTTATAACTTTGGAGAATATTTCAGTAATTCATGAGTGATGAGTTTTGCTGAATCTTGATGAATCTGGCTGAATCTTGGTGAGTTTTGTGCTGAATTTCTGGGTAAATGGACAAGCATTAACATTAATGATGTTTTTTTTATACTAATACTAGTGATCTTGATGATAGCAATTTTTGGTGATTTTGCTGATGATGATACTTCTGATACTGATTTTTTTTTTTTATTTACTAATACGTGGGTGCTGTAATGCTATCAAGGGTGGTGAAATCTTTTTTGAATATGGGAGGAAATAACAACACATTTTTTTTCTTTTTTTTATGAGTTCAGCAGATAATTGCTTGACATACGTGAGTCATGGGAGATAGTTAACAATGCCGTTGATTTGTCTTTTCTCCTTTTTTGGAAGTTAGCTATCGCTGAAACATGTTTTTTATCATGGGTGAATTTGAATTTTTTCTCTCCAATTTGTGTGAATATTTTTTTAATGTCTCAGTTCGTGACTTAGAGTCATTATTCGGGAATGTGTTTAAGTTTTCAGCTGTCTGATGCTGCAAAGAGATTTATGGATATTTTTTTCCGGGATATTTGTGTTCCAATAATTGTGAGTTTTCTTGCACAATAACTTTGTTGTATTTGTGACAACTTTGCCGGAGATAGGAAACTTGGCTAAGTTTCTAGTGGCTTATGTCGTAGTGCATATGGAGAAGTCTTGGCTTAGACACTTTGAATTTGGAGTTCTGTTATAATGAGTTTGATGGATTTTTTTCCAATTTTCTAGACAGTTTTTATTTGCTGAGTTTTTGCCCTTTTTCAGCAGTTATGCTAAGGAGAGAGTTTATAGTTTTTTTACTATAACATTGAGTTATTCTCTGGAGAATTGGAGATATATTATTTTGGAGATATAATTGGAGGGATATTATTTTGGAGTTATAATTTGAGATATAATATATTGGAGATATATTTTTAGCCATTTGATATTTACCTATGTAGTGAGAGCTATGTTTAGTTCAATTATTTTGCAGCCATCTTTGCTGCAAATGAGACACATTTTTGGAGATATATGGGCAATATTTGTGAGTGTGTGTGTGAGCTGGATGCTTTGAGTGCACATTTTTTTGGAGATGGGATTTCATCTTTGATTATCCTGCTCGGAGATGTATTTTTTGGAGCCTTGTTTTATTCCACATGGAGTTACTGGTGAAATAGAGGTAAGTATTTTTTATTTGCTGAAACAGAGGTGAATATTTTTTATTCCTGGAGTGGTGGTTTTTTATTAACATTTGGCTATCGGAGAAATAAGAGGGAATATGGTGTGGTGGTTACTAATTAAATGGAGGAAATATTTTGATCATCAGAGTTGTGTTATTATTAATATGGTGTCACATATTTATATATATGGAGGTGGAATTAATCTTTGGCAGGGGACCCTTTTTTGTGGTTTTGGAGTTTTTTTTTGAGCCAAGAGAAGATTTCTGTGGTTCTTTCCTTTTGGTTTCGTGACTATTGGGAGGCATATAATTACTGCATTACGAGTCCAATGGAGATATTGTGCATTTTTTATGTTCACAAGTGTGTTATTTTAGAGGCATATAATTGCTGCATTACGAGTTTATCGTAGCTTTTTTTTATCCCGGATAGGTGATAATGTTTTACATAATTGGGCAGTATCATGTGAGAGAATACGTTTTCGAGAGTCTTTGAACACATTAGTAATATCCTGGAGTTAGTTTACTGGAATGTGCTTAAGTGATTTCAGTTAGACCTTTTTCTTGAGAATCATGAGTTACCGAACTTGCGAGTCTGACTAGACATTTTTTTGTGCTGCTGTTTGAGCACACGTCCGCAGGAGGATTTTTCTGCTGACAAGCGCTGTGCTGATTCCTTTCCTTTAGTGGTGATTGCTCAGAGTTTTGCAATCTCTGGAAATGTTGACAATAGCATTTCATGAAAGCGCATGGGTAAGAGTTTGCTTTCTGGCCGTGTCGGTCGATAAAAGTTGCGATGTCAGAAATTTCATAACTATACATGGGGCATTTCTTGGGGAAAAACGCGGGGTTATACATATGTATATTATGTGTTTTGTGATGTGGGAATTTACTTATGATTATCCTTTTTTTATTTTTCTTCCTTTTCCTACGAGAGATGTAATTGGGGATTGAGCTTAAATAGCATTTCTTTTTGGATGGGAGATGTAACTTATCGGGATTAGTAATTTACGTAAATGGGTGTTTGACATTAAGTCTTATTGTGATTAATTATATGATCAGTAAAGGGGTTTTTCCTATTAAAATTTGGAGATTTTTTACTGATTTTGTGAGTTGCTGTAATATCAGAGCTTGAGAGAACATTTTTGGGTCTGGGCTTGTTACACGATTATTTTTTCTTGGGCTAATTGCTTTTTTTGTTTTTTTTTTTTACTCATGATAACATTCGAGTTTGAAATGTGAGTGCAGAAGTCCGTGGAGTTACTGTGAGTTTTGGATGGTGTGTGCTGATGTGTGAGTTTGGAGAATTGAGTTAGAGAACTTTATATTTTTTTTTTCTTTGCGAGTTGTCATAGTGACTTGTGAT
>NC_061109.1:64360028-64374320 GCF_015104395.2 Macrobrachium nipponense
GGTCCTGATAAAGCAGAATGTGAAAAGTGCTCTCTCGTCTCAGGGAATTTTTTCCCCTGAAAAAATTCATGCATGTTTCGGGAAGCACTTTGTTACTCGCGGATTGACTGGAAGGATAGTTGACATTTTTGCATTATTTTCTCTTCTGTTCTACTCTATTCAGTCTAATATATATTTGTTTTAGTTATTCATCAATTTATTTGATTTACTTTTTAAATTGATTTATCTTTTAAAGATTTGTTTATTTTTTTCATATATTTTCTTTTTATATTTCTTAACTTTTTTTATATTTTTATTGATTCATTTGCTGACTTATTTACTTAACAAATTTACTTAATTCTGTTAATTTCTTTAAATAACTATTTATTTTTTGTATTTTTCATCTTTTATAATTTTAATATTTGTATTTTGCAATTTTTTAAATGTTTATTTGTATTATTTACCATTATTTAGTTAATCAATACAAATGAAATGAAAATAGGAAAAATTGATGAACAGCAAAAATGAAATATAACTATCAATTTATCATCAACTTTGTGATTGTATATTGCTCTTAAAACTTAACCCGCCCCTACCTTCCCCCTCCCCCAAAAATTAAAATCATATATTACAAAAAAACATCGTTTTTTTAATCTATTATTTTGAAGAAACTGGCCAATGACTATTATTATTTAATGTTCATTCACTTTGAATGAAACTAAACGAGTTCTTTGAAAGATGGATATTATAGTTAAGGTCTACATCAGTACCACTCATATGAACATATTAAATATAGAATTTTTTCATTTTGGATGTATTTATAATCTCGTGCCACAGAAACAAAGGACACCGCAAGCCCATAGAAATAAAGAGAGGATTTACATACCACTACATTAAACTTTTTGGAGATTGAGTTACCGTGTTTATTCAGTCCCTTTATGCGCTGGGATTACATAAAAAATTCTATTTTTTCGTTCGAATTCGTTTGAATGTTTCTACCGATTCTGAACAGACATATACGGCATAATACTCTTACACGTGTTTACATTAAATGGATGCTTTAGTTTATTGAGTGGTTTCAGTAGCAAAAGGGTTATGTATGTATGTATGTGTGTAAGTATTTATTCATGAACGTATGTATGTGTCCACCCCTCGCACACACATTATATGTGTGTGACGTTTGTCAGTCATTGTATAGATGTGTTTAATACAACACGTTAGGTAAATAAATTCCAGACAAAAGCGATATGCGTTTAATGTGAGAACAGAACTTAAACTTAAAGTGAAGAAATTTTTTTTTGGCAGGAATATGAAGTTAAATGTCATATTAAAGGCGGTATAAAATTTCAAAAGTAGATTTAAGCTTTTCCATAAAACAGAGCAAGTTGGAGCATTTTCCCCACATTCTCTAATACGATTTGTCAGTTAACATTCTTGAGCATTTATGTATGGTTCATATATTCATACAATGTATACTTACAGAATGAGGAAACACATACAATCGTGAGACTTAGGAGAAAAAATTCCATATAATTTGGTGAAGCACGCTTGGCCAGAATTATTTTCCCGAAATATTTTCCTTATTTCCCTGAATTATTCTTCGTGACTCAAACTTATCAATCCACAGATTTTTACTTTCTTTCGGCTAAATAAAACATAAATTCCGTGTCTGAATTAATTTACATGAAGATGGATATTTCTCCAGAGCTTCGGCTTTATTTATGGAGTATTTTGCATACGAGTAAAACGGCACAATATATATCAGATAAAAGATTTACACTTATCAAAATATAATAAATTCTTGGGGTTCATATTTTGTTGTGTATCTCTTATTCCTAGATAAATTTGGGTTTTCGTATATTATTAATATTATTATTAATTTTTTTTTGCTCTATCGCAGTCCTCCAATTCGACTGGGTTGTATCTATAGTGTGGGTTCCGGGTTGCATACTGCCTCCTTAGGAGTTCATCACTTTTCTTACTATGTGCGCCGTTTCTAGGATCACACTCTTCCGCATGAGTCCTAGAGCTACTTCAGCCTCTAGTCTTTCTAGATTCCTTTTCAGGGATCTTGGGATCGTGCCTAGTGCTCCTATGATTATGGGTACAATTTCCACTGGCATATCCCATATCCTTCTTATTTCTATTTTCAGATCTTGATACTTATCCATTTTTCCCTCTCTTTCTCTTCAACTCTGGTGTCCCATGGTATTGCGACATCAATGGGTGATACTTTCTTCTTGACTTTGTCAATCAACGTCACGTCTGGTCTATTTGCACGTATCACCCTATCTGTTCTGATACCATAGTCCCAGGGGATCTTTGCCTGATCGTTCTTGCTCAGGCTCCAGTGGAGGGCTTTTGCCACTGAATCATGCCTCTTTTTATACTGGTTTTGTGCAAGTGCCGGGCATTCGCTTGCTATGTGGTTTATAGTTTCATTTTTCGTATTGCACTTCCTATATATGGGAGAGATGTTATTTCCGTCTATCGTTCTTTGAACGTATCTGGTTCTTAGGGCCTGATCTTGTGCCACTGTTATCATTCCTTCAGTTTCCTTCTTTAGCTCTCCCCTCTGTAGCCATTGCCATGTGTCATCGCTGGCTAGTTCTTTAGTCTGTCTCATGTATTGTCCGTGCATTGGTTTGTTGTGCCAGTCCTCTGTTCTGTTTGTCATTCTCCTGTCTCTGTATATTTCTGGGTCTTTGTCTACTTTTATTAGTCTTTCTTCCCATGCACTCTTTAGTCACTCGTCTTCACTGGTTTTCAGATATTGCCCCAGTGCTCTGTTCTCGATGTTGACACAGTCCTCTATACTTAGTAGTCCTCTCCCTCCTTCCTTTTGTGTTATGTATAGTCTGTCCGTATTTGCTCTTGGGTGTAGTGCTTTGTGTATTGTCATATGTTTCCTGGTTTTCTGATCTATGCTGCGGAGTTCTGCCTTCGTCCATTCCACTATTCCTGCGCTGTATCTGATTACTGGCACTGCCCATGTGTTTATGGCTTTTATCATATTTCCGGCGTTGAGTTTTGACGTGAGTATCGCCTTGAGTCTCTGCACATATTCTTTCCTGATCGTGTCCTTCATCTCTTGGTGTTTTATATCCCCTCCTTTCATTATTCCCAGGTATTTGTTTCCAGTCTCATCTATGTGTTTGACGTTGTTCCCATCTGGTAGCTTTATCCCTTTAGTTCTCGTTACTTTGCCTTTTTGTATGTTGACTAAGGCGCATTTTTCTATTCCAAACTCCATCCTGATGTCCCCAGACACAATCCTTACAGTCTGGATTAGGGTATCTATTTCCTTGATGCTCCTACCATACAGCTTGATGTCGTCCATGAACATCAGATGGTTGATTCTGTTGCCTCTTTTCTTGATTTGGTAGCTGGCATCCATGTTCTGTAGTACTTTTGTCATGGGAATCATGGCTACTACGAAGAGTAGTGGGGACAGTGAGTCGCCCTGGAAGATCCCTCTGCTAGTCTTATTCCAGAGCTTGTAAGTATTGTATTCCAGTTGCGCATTGTATTTTTGAGGAAGCTGATGGTGTTTTCCTCTGCCCCATATATTTTTAGGCATTGTATTAGATATGTGTGTGGTATCATGTCGAAGGCTTTCTTATAGTCTATCCATGCCATGCTTAGGTTGGTTTTCCTTCTTCATTACCATTTTGTCTATCAGGAGCTGGTCTTTTGTGCCCCTACACTTCCTTCTACAGCCTTTCTGTTGGTGGGGGATGGTGTTTGTCTCCTCTAGGTAGTTGTATAGCCTTTCAGTGATGATACCTGTTAGTAACTTCCACATTATTGGTAGGCAGGTGATAGGCCTGTAGTTACTGGCTATATTTTTAGTTCAGCAGCCCATACCATTGAGATACAAGGATCGAGATACCGACTGTAACCCCTACTGGTATTTAGGAGTAGACTTGTAAACTGTGAAACTGACCGTATGCCGAAAATATATGGGTGTCTTACTTAACAAGCACCACTAATTGGTTGTTAGATTTTGGGTCTAGATCCAATATATGAGATACCAGATGAAACTAATATATAATATATCTGCAGACTCTACTGATTATTGAATGATCAGTGACACATTTTGGAGGGTGGGTTCCCCCTGACAGACGCACTGAAAGGGGGGGGGGGGGTTAATTGGATCTAGATCCAACTTAGGAGATACCGAGTAAAATTTACACTACAATAGCACTGCACATCCTGGAATACTGTGGTGGTAATGAGAGACATTTTAGTGGGTGGTTACCCCTTGACAGACGCCCTGCAACGAGTGGGGAGGGGGAGAAAGGATTTGCATCCAAGAAAGGAGATACCAAGTATAATTTGTGCTACAATTGCACTGGACATCCTAGAATGCTGTGGTGGTAATGACAGACTTTTTAGTGGGTGGTTACCCCCTCACAGACACCCCACAACGAGCAACGAGTGGGGAGGGGGAGGGGGAGACAGGCTATGCATCCAACATGGAGATACCAAGTAAAATCTGTATTTCAATAGTACTGCACATCCTAGAGAACTGCGGTGGTATAATGACAGACATTTTAGTGGGTAGTTACTCCCTGACAGACATCCCACAACGAGTGCGTAGGGGGCGGGGGAGGGGGAGACTGGAACTGCATCCAACATTGGAGATACCAACTAAAATTTACACTACAATAGCACTTCATATCCTAGAATGCTGTGATGGTAATGACAGACATTTTAGTCAGTGGTTTCCCCCTGACAGACACACCCTAACAGGTGGGCAGGAGAAAGGGCAAGCCCTGATAATTAATGTCTAAACTATAAGTAGTACCAATTTATGGTGAGGCTTTGGGCATGTCTAAAAGCGAAAACACGGGTTGCCATATCTTCAACTTCTTTTTAGTGGCGGCCAAAGTCAAAGCTCCGTATTTCTTACTAATCACCCAAAGGAAACATTACCCTTAGGTCTTAACCTCTGTCCTGTACAGATTATCCTCCTTTCAGAGTCTGGTGAAAGGGGAATGCCCACTCTAATTATCTTAGAAGGGTTCGCTGGTATAAGTTTATTTTTCTTTTATTCAGATAGTGTGTATTGGCATTAAAACTCCAGATATGAAACAGTTCTTTTTATTCTTCAATTAACTTATTTATTAACAACCTACATGAGAGACAACTAAAGGGAAATCATGGATATGATAAATTTCATACATTAATCATTTCTTTATTTTAGAAACATTCAAGTAATAACTACAGTATATCTAAGAGATAAGAATGATAATGATAGACTTTATTCAACCCCATGATGCATGCATTTACAATGGTTTCCAAAGAGAACAGTACAGAACAGCGTAAAAAGACGAGAGAGAGGGATGCTTTAAGAGGACTCCTCATCGGAAGATTCCTCATCAGAAGAGTCAAGACTTACAATAAATGAATCAATATATTTATCAATCAAGATATCTTTTGCTGCATCTTCCACTTGCAATTGCTCGGCATGTCTAACGACCTTTTCCCAATTTTCAGGTGTCACAGTATCCAGAGCTTCTTTAGTAAGTTCCGATAGGTTTGGCATCTTAAAATCGTTTCGTTTCGCTATGAAACTTTTCACTTGGCCCCAAATTAGTTCTATTGGGTTGTATTGGCAGTGGTAGGGAGGAAGCCGAATAATTTCATGTCCATTTTCTGCTGCAATTTTATCTACGACATAAGTGTTTTTATTTTAACGGAGTACTCCTTTACGGTATTTAGATTTTTTTCATCTTATCCCCCGAATATTGTTTTTTCAAATTCAGTTGACTGTTGTCTTGGAACGTTCTACACAAGGAAAAAAATTAACATCAAAGATAAAAAAAAAAAAAAAATTTCATATTCAAATTTCTCAATTTATAGAAAAGTTCAGATAACAGACATCTTTTAAGCATTTAATCACACAAACACACACGTGTTTGAGCGCCAACTATATTTACATCCGCTAATCCTTACCTTCACCATAAAGGACCCCAGCTTATAAGATTTGACCATTTTTAAGAGATTAACGAAGGGAATATTGTTCTTGACTGACAGATACAGATTTCGATATTTGACCTGAGAATCAATGTTGTTGTTTAAGATATGATATTGAAAAACTTGAGAATGTTGATCATTAACAACTGCATACATAAAAACCATGTTTAGCAAATATTTCAGAGTAATTCCCTTCAGTTTTGGCATATAACAACGACCTATATTCCATAAAAATTTCCTTAGAATGGAAGTTTGGCAACGCACGTAAATGACTTTCGCCCCAACAAAACCCTCACCACAGATTGGTACTATTATAGTATAGCAGGCTACTATTGACCCGTATTATACATTATCGTGATATATTTAATGAATATTTTTATCCTTTCTATATCCTTTGTATTTATTTAACACAAAAATTATTTATTTGTTTCATATAAATAACAGTCATTTGTAGGCCCATAATAATTCGGTCATATTATTATTTTGTCAAGTAAGCAACTGGCTTTAGCTTTGTTTACAAGATGAAAATCTATGTAGCGGTGGCTGGAAGACTGGCACTGTAAAGTAGCATATAAGTTCTTATCATTATTAGATTTATTGCTGTAAAATGTCTATGTACATAACATTTGTTTAAATAGATAGTAATACATATGTAATATATGCACTATAGTCAGGGTACAGATCATAATAATTGCGCTATAGCCTACTCGATTTGTTTTATCTAAGCAGGACTACCTTCTTTGGGTTTCAACCAAATATTGTCGTTACTATAGTCGATTTTTTTTTTTCGTCTGGTGTAAAATTCGTCGGATATAATACACCTGGCTGAGGAAGGACACAGAGGATCTCTGTTTATTAAACAATCTCTCCACACACCAAGTTATTTCGAAAATTTCCATTCTCTCAAGATGATATGACTGAATATAAGAGCAAACTAGACCAAAAAATAATCACCTAGCATTAATGAAAGAAAACAAGTGATTTGAAAAATTATTGCGATTCTGAATTTTGCTATCGTTAATGTTTAATGAGTAAGTGTTTAGCAAATTGTTAGGGTTTAGTGAGTAAGCGTTTAGTGATTGTTTATGAGTAAGTGTTTGATAAATGTTTAGGGTTTAGTGACTGTTTAATGTGTCAGTATTCAATGAATGTTTACTGAGTCTTTAGGGTTTAGTGAATGTTTTGTGAATGTTATTGAATGTTTATTGTGTATGTATTCAGTGAATGTTTTGACTTTAGGGTTTTAGTGAATGTTTTGTGAATGTTAAGTGAGCGTTTAGTGAATGTCTTGTGAATGGTAGTGTTTAGTGAATATTTAGTGTGTACGTATTCAGTGAGTGTTTCGGGTTTTAGCGAATGTTTTGCGAATGTTAAGTGAACGTTTAGTGAATGTCTTGTGAATGTTAGTGATTAGAAAATGTTTAGTGTGTAAGTGTTTATTGGGTTTTTAATGAGTGGATGTTCATTCACTGTTTAGTATTTAATAAGTACTTAGGGTTTGGTAAGCATTTAGTATTTAATGAGTGCTTAGGGTTTAGTGAGTGTTTAGCGTTTAATCAATGTTTAGGATTAAGTGAGTGTTTAGTGAATGTTTACCGAGTGTTTGGGGTATAATGAGTATTTAGTGAATTTAGTGTTTTAAGTGTTTAGTGAGCATTTAGTGTATAGTGAGTGTTGGGTATTCAGAGAGTTTTGTGTTAATAGGGTGTGAGTGTATGTTAAGTGAGTGTGTATGTGTGAGTGTATGTTAAGTGCGTGAGTGTGTGTGTGTGTGTGTATAGTGAATGAATGCAAGTGTGAGTGCTTACTGAGTAAGTGTATTGTGAGTGTTAGTGTTTAGTGATTGTACTACATTATAGTTAAGTTAGTGCTTCGCTACTGTATGCAAAGAAAGTCCTGTATTTACACAGGAACCATTTATGCTTGACACTGCTTAGATCCAAGAGCAGATGCTTAGGCCTTGACCACAATGGTTGGAATGCTTAGGCCTGTTTTCGTAAGGTAATTTTTCTCTGTGAAATTGGGGCGAATAATAATAATAATAATAATAATAATAATAATAATAATAATAATAATAATAATAAAAGGTTAAAAAAGTAATAGTAATGAAAAATAGTACTAAGAGCTGGACCGAGACCTTTCAATATGGCCTTCCGAAGTCACTCTCGGCAGGGAGATCGCTACTCCAGTGATTGACGCCCTATGCCTTGCACACAGCTGACATATTTGCACATTCGGTGGTCCGATTTTTATGACTGTGTTGGAGACGCATTATAAATCCTATTAGCAATGGTAAATACATTGAACAGACGTGAGGATATAATATGATGTTTGCCTGTCTACTGGATATAATGAACAATTAAAGTAAAAATATTACTAGGGAGAAAATTAGCCGAATAATGGTCGTCATCGATAGAATGTATTGAAACACATTACATAGGCTGCCTGTGGTGCGTGCCGGCGGGAAGTTAAGAGACAAACATACTCAGCTGGCTTTAAACATCAAACTGCGTAAGTATCATTTTTTTGAGTTTAAATTTTCTTTCCTGAATATATTATGGTACCTGATACTTGGTGATAGCATACAGATCAATTTGAGTGAGACAGCCGAAAATAAGTGGACCATTAGATAATTGACATGATATTATAGGCCAACTTAATTTGGGAGCCAGGAGCTCCAAGTTGCATGATACCCAACTTCGGGAGGGGGAATAGAATGGGTGAAAATGTTTTAATGCTTATAGTTAGCCTATCCTGAATAATTCATTCACATTTCCGTTTCCAGTAATTATTTCTGTTGTGATACATCATCTCTTCGTGAGTGTACGGGTGTTGAAACGGTTCTTTATGATGGGACTTTGGTCTTAATATCAATCGAACTCTCATATCCGATAAAAATTTCATTTCATCCACACGAACCAACAGCAACTAAAGAACAATTCAGATTTGGTAAGACACGTTGGGCTACGAATCTCGCATTGGCTGCAGTGCCCTAACTATAGGAAAGAAAAGAAAATGATCAAAGACGCTATTAAAACGAGAATACTTATCTTACATTTCTTTTTTTGGAGGAATTGAGAGTGGCACCACATGACTGGTTTAACTATTCAGAAATGGCTCAGTACACATGCTTGTAGCTGTTAGCTGTTGTCACATTTGACCCCATCCCATTCAGATAAAATACTATTTTGTGTGAAGTAATAACTCTACACCAAAGGATAGTGTTAATATTATATATATATATATATATATATATATATATATATAATATATATATATATATATATATATATATAGTGTAATATTAAATATATTATATATATAAATATATATATATATATATATATAATATATATATATATATATATCGTATATATATATATAAATATATATATATATATATATTATATATCTATATATATATATATATTATATATATACATGTTTGTGTGTGTGAAACTATGGAAAGTAGACCAGGCCTAGTAAGTCTCATACATAGTTTTTTATATAGATGTGATGGAATTAATGAAGTGAAATATTCCATACTTCAATAGCAATTTAAAAAAATAACTCCGGCAGTAATTCTTATCCTGAAACATCACAATATTTTTTTAATTTTTTGCCTTTTACATTTTACAAGGATCACGATTTTCAGATAATTACCATATATAATATTAATATTGCCTATGACAGCTTTCGAATCATTTCAAGGTGTCCCATCTCTCCCTTCCAATCGTAGGTTATGTCTGTCAGGGGGAAACCATCCACTAAAATGTCTGACATTACCATCACAGTACTCTAGGATGTGCAGTGCTATTGTAGTACAAATTGTACTACAATAGCCGCTCTATTCCCTTAATCTTGTCTTTTTGTACTAAGGATGTTCTTCCTGTGGTCATCCATTTGGGTGCATTGTGATTTGAGATACAATGCTGGAGTTGTTCTGCTATTCGTGGGTGTAGGGCCTTGAAGTTTTTGAGCCAGTATCCATGGACTTCATCGGGACCTGGGGCTCTCCAGTTGGGCATTTTCTTTAGTTGGTGTCTGACTGTGTCTGTCGTGATCTTTGTGAATCTTTGTTTTATTTTCCCTGTTTCTTCTTCCTTGACTTCCTGGAGCCATGTTGCATGTTTGTTGGGTGATACCGGATTGCTCCAGATGTTTTCCCAGAGTCTCTTACTTGTTTCGGCTTCAGGAATTTCTTGGTGGTTGTCTTCCCCTCTTAGTTGGCTGTATAGTCTTTTCTGGTAGAGTTCCGAATAGTTTGTTCTGTTGGTATCCCTTATTCCTGTTCATGTACCGTTGGATCTTATGTGCTTTGGCCTTACGCCTCTGTTTTACATCTTCTATTGTGTTGTTTAGTCCCTTCTCTTGTACTTTGTATTTCTCGTTCAGTTCCTCCCTTGTTTTCTTGCTTCCTAGCCTTTTTTCTGCCATCTCTTTCAGTTTACTCAAGTTAGATCTTATTATTATTATTATTATTATTATTATTATTATTATTATTATTATTATTATTATTATTATTATTATTATTATTATTATTATAAATTCAAAAACACTGTAACATATATAACGTTACTCTCCTAATCATGAGGCTTACCTTATGGGATTTAAAGATGTCAAGTGGCATTTAAAGACGAGAAGGAGAGATAATTACGACATTGTTTGTCAAACAGATTTTCAGTGAAGTCACGATCATACACCGCATAATTTCTTGTATGGCAGTTTACATATAACAACAAAATTCGTATCTAATTACAGAAAGAAAGCTCTTCAAGGTTTTAATTCCTTTAGAGTACCATTGAATACGATTATTTTTTTCCAGTGTTTTATCTCTTAAACTTCGAAGTTCTATTATAAACTTTGAATTTACATTCTGAAAGGCCTTAAAGTACAAGTATATGAAATAATTTCAGAATTCTTTGCTTACCGAAACCTAAAGCGCCTTTGTCAAATTGTCCATCTTTCTTGTCTGAATATTTCAAATGAAATTTATAAAAGTTACACTTTTCAGTTGTCTGTCATTCGTTCTCATAATCATTCCATCTTCTGTTTCACTCGCTGACAATGTCAGAATTCTCTTGACTCCATTTTGGGAGGGTTTTATTGGGGCTTTCCATTTTTTATGAGACATGAATGTTTTTGAACTATTGCAACAGAAATCAGTGGGAAATACAATCTATATTGATCAAGTATTTAATTCATGGCAAGCTTTTCAGTTTCATTTCGTTGCTAAAAGCATAAAACGCTTTAATATATATATATATATATATATATATATATAGATATATATATATATATATATATATATATATATATATATATATATATATATATATATGATATATATTGATATATATTATATATATATATATATATATATATATTTCCGTAAATTTATAATAATGAGCAAGTGATTTGCATCAAATTGTTCATGCCGTAATGGAGATGAGATCAGCGTTACAGCAAAATTGCAATATGTTTTGCTGGGTCCGGCAATAAATACTGGATGCCAAGAAATGCAGTACTGAATACTTGGAATTATTATATGGGAACTACGCTCCCTCCTCTGTATTTTAAGTTATCTGAGAGAGAGAGAGAGAGAGAGAGAGAGAGAGAGAGATAGGTACTGGAGATGGTCGGTGCCTTTTCTTACCTTTGATTTGAAAAGATTTTTCCTCTTGAATCTTCTCACTTGGCTCTCCCTTCCATCTTTGCTATAATTCATCAGTCATCTCACCTACGCAAGACCAGCTCCATCGTTTGATGATTCCAGAGTTAGTCAGAATTTCTAGACAAATATCTGTTTGTCTGTCTGTCTGTGTTTCAGACTCCTGGAACCCCATGTCTAACGATATTCAGTCTATCAACACTTCAACTTTTTTCCCATATTCCTGATTACACGATCAATGAATTGCTTCTGCTGTTAAGACTTCAAAGAAACTGGATGACTTTTTCTTTTCTTTTATTGAGAAATTGATTGGTTTCTGTACATTTTTTTTATAGAACAGAGGGATATTTTGTAACCAGTTATAGATAAATGGGTTAATAGTCAAGTTAAAAGGGTGAACTTCACATAAATAAATTAATATTTTACAAATAAGTATATCCCATCTTATTACTGATTAAAAAAACTTTTAGTGAATCCGTTTTTAAATAACAAAAAAAAAACAGATTATTTAATTTATAAATAATTCAATTAGGTTACTGGTACTCTGGTTGTATGTGATAATTATGTATCTTTCATTTTGTTTTATTCAAGATTTGATATCTAGCCTTTTTTGGGCTCACAATAACCACCGTATTGTTTGGAACTACATATATATTTTTTTTGTACTTCATATAATACTTATCGCAAGATGTGTACACACACACACACACACAGAGAGAGAGAGAGAGAGAGAGAGAGAGAGAGAGAGAGAGAGAGAGAGAGAGAGAGAAATTACCTAAGCCTTTTATCTATGTTTGCAATTTCAAATTAACAGCAAATGTTTCTCCATTTCTATCTGTTTTATTTTTCGATAAAGATCATTATACGCATCAAACACACTAGAAATTATTAGTATTATTATCATCATCGAACAGAAACAGAAGTTCAGACATTTCCCATCCTTCGGTTCCCTTCATTCCGTCTCTCCGTCTCTCTTTTATCTCGTTTTGTCTCTTACCATTGGATTTGCAGAATACCGTAAAGGGAGACCATAATATCTCTTTATGCAAGAGATCGAGCCGGATTCCTGATTCCTAACAGGAAATGCCCGACATGAAAGCGTTCCATTAAATGATTGCGACAGACGTATGACTAATCTAGGAATGGCATGGCTGAGAAAATGCTTCCTGAAATCGTAAAGGACTTTGCTTTTAATTCGTAGAGTAAGAAATGAGTTAATTTCTTTTTTTCTTTGACATGAAATTGATTCACAACTGTCGAATGGAAAGGCCATGGAGACCATGCGTCTGAGGACTGGTTGGAACCTTGGAGGTAATACTTTGTGGGTGCACCAGTGAAAGTCATCTGCATTCCAGATAGGAATTTATGGGAAAAATTATCATGAGAAAATACATAGATAATTAACACTGGTATGCTGTTAGGAACAAGCACACACAATTATAAACAGTATATAACAATTTCTTGTGAATTAATCTAGTTATCACTGCCCTCTGTTTCCGAAACCTTACGATCCTCACCTTAACAAGGCAAACCTTACAAGACAAAATTGGAAAAAAGTAAATAAAACAGTGAATTAGGAGGCACAATCAAAGTCTTTGGCTTATGAATTAAATTACCCTAGATGTTCTGTGCATATGTTCTATTTTAACAGAATTATGTATTTCGGCGATTTCAAGATATATCTATTTTATAAAGCTAAACCGTACTGAAGGTTTACTTTTGCGCGTAAATTAGTGATTTTTTAAAGCACATATAACGTATTGTGAAAAAAGCACATATAAAGTATTGTGAAAACATTTTTCTCTTTCCTGTTGACACCAACAGATGCTACAAAGCAATGCGATATTAACCTTTGCATTATTAAAGATAATATCTTTCGTAATATATTTATGAATATAATGGCTGACATGATGTCTTTCGCGGTTTTTAACAGAAGGAATAACAGCTTCAGAACGCAAACTTAATTCTTAGTCTAACCTTCCTTTCCCTGGACGAATGTGTGGCTTGAGGCACATCACGTTTACGAGGCCCATTTTTTTTTTTTTTCTTTTTTTTTTTTGCCTGGTTTTGAAATCTAAGTTCAATTGCATCGTGTGAATTAGGATTTTATTATATTGAAGTTTTACATTTTTTAAGTTAATTATGCCTCATCGTAGCATTTATTCATTAGATCTAACAAGGTTCAGCATCCAGGTAAATTGGACATATCCTCCAAAAAAATTGGACATATCCTCCAATGTTTGTTAATATAGGTGGCCTCATTTTTTTAACTGGGGCAGCAACTTATGCTACTGATGGCATTGTCAATTAGAAAAAATAGGATTATTTCAACTATTTGGGAACCCAGTTATAATGTATGGTATAGTTGCTAACTTAATGAGTGATTATTGATGACATCCACTAATTATTAGGGCACTGTTTGTCACTGAAGAATATATTGTACTATTAGAGGAAAAACATTCTTCTAATGAAAGAATATCTAAAAGCCTCCCGAGGGATTCGGCCTTTCAACATGATCTTGAATTATCCACCATTCTGAGACCAATCTTCAATCATTTTCAAAATCTCCTTCATACATTTTATAGCCTCTATCCATTCCTATTCTCCGTTAAATATAGAATCTCTCCACTATATCTCCCTATCATCACATTTCATTAATG
>NC_061109.1:64374820-64377320 GCF_015104395.2 Macrobrachium nipponense
ATGCGCGCTCAAATGCGTTATTTGTGTTTCTGTTTAAATCAAGTGAAAAAAAACAAAATGGAAAAGGGAGAATCAGTTGTAGATCACGTCATAATAATAATAATAATAATAATATAATAATAATAATAATAATAATAATAATAATAATAATAATAATAATAATAATAATAATAATAATACCCGCTTTACATTTATAATAACAAATGTCAAAAAGATATCGATTGATAGGGCAATTGCTAATTGTACCGAAGAGAATCATTAAAACGAATGCCTTAACCAATGATAGTCGTATTTCCATTAGCCGTCACAGCCTCGTCATGCAGCATCTGAAACATCCTACATCAGACAAAAATCCTATTGATTAAGCACTGTAATATCAGCCATAACGAAAGCACTCTCATGCCGTTATTACAAGTTAACAATATCTCACTTCATTCAGATTCATTTCTAGATTACAGCTCAACAAATCTGTGGATGGATTCAGTTTTGAGTCTCCGTTCTATGTCAGACTTCCGGT
Source organism: Macrobrachium nipponense (assembly GCF_015104395.2). NCBI lineage: Eukaryota > Metazoa > Arthropoda > Malacostraca > Decapoda > Palaemonidae > Macrobrachium > Macrobrachium nipponense. Next base: position 64,375,338 of record NC_061109.1, read on the forward strand.
AGGAGGTGGGCCATGAATAGGTGGAAATTCGGGCCAGTTTATGCACCGAGTTTCCACCTAATCATGGTCCAAACCCTACCGGAAGTCTAAAATAGGACGGAAAATCAGAACTGATTCCATTCCCAGATTTCTTGAACTGGAACTTAGAAATGAACCTGAATTACTTAAAATATTGTTAACTTGTTCCTAGGGGCTAGTGGAACAAGTTATTCGGTGAAGGGATACTTGATGGAATAAAAAATGACCTTGACAAACAAATTATTAATATAAGAATGGCTAGACTCACCGAAAATTAGTCAAACAAAATAAATAAATAAACACACTCGCATATATATATATATATATATATATATATATATATATATATATATATATATAACGTTTAAAGAACAACAAATAAATATGACTGAATCTACAGGGCCGTCATCGTCAGTTATCTAACCACTATAAAGTTACCCAAAACCAGCAGGAGTCATTAGTGACAACACAAGTGATGTTTTTGCTTAAGGGACATTTATTCACAAGAGAAAGGGAATAACAGCGGTGGTGACATATAAAGGGATGGAAGCAGAGAACAATAAAGAATAAACATTGGAGGAATGAAAGAGATTTAAGAGAGAACGGTTACGAGAGCGAGGGTGAAGTAGGGAAGGAAATAAACTCACGCTACTTCCATCCAAAATATAAAACTACAAAATTAACACAGTGATATATAAAGACAATACAGGAATAAACTGGGAGCGTAAGTATAAAAATTGTATTAAGAAGTTTAAATATACAGAAGGGGGGATAGTGAATATAGGATAAGGAATATAATTCTAAAATTAAAACCCTTAAGATGTTTATTTGATACGATGAAAGAATGATTGACGAAAAGATTGCCCATCTGTAAGTGTGTATTTTTTGGCTTGTTTGTTACAGACTGTCCTAGGAGTAAGAGCCCGTGCTGGCATAAGGCCAGAAAATCTACAACAACAACAAAGCGTATGGCAGCCAGAACCAATCGGATGGCTCCAGTATTATCCTTCTTTTAATATCACTTTCGGTATAATTTTTGCATTAACAACTAAGTCTTCCTTTATTCTTTCTTTAATTTCTTCATAGTGTATTTAACCCTATTCGAACAGACCTGACTGATTCTTTTTTTTCTCACAGCTGCTGCATTGTGATAACGGGGAAGCTAGTTACGTCTTCACATTTCCTCATACATTGAGTTTTGATCCAGCGAAATTTAAAATTTACAATTAGCAGAAAACTTAAGTTGTTTCCTATTCTTTGCATAAATATTTTACATTAAAAATATAGAACATTCTGCACATGAAAGATATTTGAAACTAGCATTATCCTCGATAGTACATGTAATTATAACAGCATTGGTAATTGTAATGTTACGGATTTTATACTTTATCTGCCGGCATATAGCTTTTGTGAAAACTTCTCAGGTTATAAATACTCTGAGACGCTTACTTATAACTATAATAAAAGTATATAAAAAATCCTATTGGTAGACCATGCATTGTACAAAACTCTCATACTAACGAGTCGAAAGATTTTCTTGTTACTAAAGAAACAGTATCAATCTCTTCCGATCAAAGCCAACTAACATTTCAGTCAAGACTCACTCAGTGTCAGCAGTATATCAGTAACATTGCGACAGATTAGGGTCACCTTTGACTCAAACTTATCTTCATTTTATGTTGGGTCAGAAGTTCTTGGAAGTCGCAGAATCGGATCGTGGGGTTCGGGGAGACGGAGTGGTTGCCATAGCGCGTAATGCCTCGCTCGTTAAAACATTTTGTGGTGAAAGTTATTCCGGGGAAAGTTTCGTAACTATCATTACTCTCTTTTTCATTTAGGTGTTAGAAAAAAACATAAAAAAAAGAGAAATAGTTTGAGAGGTGAGGCTGAATAATAAAACCCTTCGTAAGTACCGAACAGATTTTTATTTTTTTCTTTCACTCGACAGCTTTTTAAAATTTCCTT
>NC_061109.1:64382320-64384820 GCF_015104395.2 Macrobrachium nipponense
AATAGGCGACGAGCAAATGGCCTATTCCACAAATCCCACACAACATCGCCAAATTCATCTCTGAGCATAAACGTCTACTGAGGACATGGGGTGGGGTGGTGGGGGGGGTATCCTCTCCACGAGGGCGGGGGCCGGGGGTAGCGACTAATGGGTCGCAGTGGCTAGTAATTGGGTCAAGCTTGATTGAGACGCTTTCAAAAGGGGGATCTTTCCTTAGATAAGCAGAGGCTAACGGAGACGAATTCGCTTCCACGAGGAGGATGGAAAGAAGACTGAGAGGCAAAACAGTAAATAGAAAGGAAAGTCCACGACAAGCGTTTCGAAAACAGCTTTGGATTGCGTATGAACGCGGCTGTTAATTTGATGTTCGTAACTAGTGAGTAGGAAAAGAATATATCTTTCAAAGGTTATTTTTTTCTTTCTTTTCCTTTGTTTTCGGTTTCCGAATAAAAAAAAATAGGAGGAAATGACGTCTGTATAGAGAAGGATTAATAATGGTTAGAAAATACTCTCTCAAGAGGAGGCCAAGATATTAATTTCGGAATAACTAAAAATTTTAAGATAGTGGTATTAAGCTCCGTTTTATTCGCCCCGCCCCCTTGCTCTCTCTCTCTCTCTCTCTCTTTCTCTCTCTCTCTCTCTCTCCGTCGGTATGTCCCTCTCTTCTCGAAAATCTTATGCATGATCAGGGGTGGCCAACGAATACCTCATGCAATGTAATATTCAGAGCGTTAACAACTAACGATGTCTTTGTAAAAGTAATTCAAAATTAAATCTTATAGAAACTACTGACCGTTTGATTTTTTAGTGTTCAAGTTTTTAAGCTCATGTAAAAATATATTGAAATATTTTTTTTCTCACTTTTTTTCCTTTCAATTTGAAAGCTTAGGTTTGTTTCCGAAACATACTTGAAAAATATACCGAAATATGATTCACTATAACAATCTATGTCGTAAATATCTCGTTACAATCTCTTGAATACGGCGAGATACTGGTAATGGTTTTAGGTAAGTTAGGTCATATTATTCGGTTTCGCAAATATCTCGTCATAACCTCTTATATATGACGAGATACTGGCAATAGGTATAGATCATAATATTCTATCTCGCAAATTATCTCATTATAATTTCTTAAATATGACGAGGTATCGGTAATACTTGGGGGTTAGTGCCGTATGATAATGAACGAAACACCTGTCTAAATATCTCTTACTATTTGACGAAGGCAAAGTACATCAGCAGAAAAACATTTATTTTTACTAAACCTGTAGACTTTACATAACATGAAAATGTCACGCCACTGCTTTAATTATAAACCTAATTACGATAACCTAATTACGTTCCTCTGTGCTGCTCCCCGTTTAAATATCTTTTATTTTAATAATTTTTGGGGACTTATTTTCGTTTCTTCCTAACCTTGTTTATAGCAAACTATGACACTGAGATTATTAGTGATAAAAGTTTGATAAAGGGTGTATATAACTCGTGGCCTCTATAATTTTCCTTGTATTTTTTTGCTGGAATGTTTTATATTTTACATTTTTTTAGTTCATCTTCTGAGAGATCTATTCGGGATACACTTTGTAAGGGACTGGCAACCCATATACATTTTCTTTTAGATTTTATCATCCTCTCAGTTCCATTTCTGTCTACTTTTCCATCGAATGAATTCTATTGATAGTTGATATTGCTCCGTGTCCGTCCGTCTGTCTGTCTCTCTGTCTGCCAGTGTTTCTCTCTCTTCTCGAAAATCCTACGATTGATGTCAGTGACGGTTTGTGAACATCCCATAAACATAACTTTGTTTCTTTTTATGTTGGCAGATGTTTGAAAGCTGTCAACACAAAACTCGGAGAATGTCGTCAAAGAGAAGGATTTTCTTTTTCTATTTTTCTTTACAAGAAACACCGCGAACGTCAATTGTGATCGTCAAGAACAAGCTGAACCTTTTACCATTAATACTAATTTTACTTTACCTGCTACTAATACTAGTTCTACTACCACTAAGCTGTTACGCCTTTTGGTGATAAAAATCTAGAATTCTCGACATGCAAATAAAACTTGACTTTAATCCCTTAACACGAAGGATACACAAGATCTTATTTTTATTAATCAACTAATCGGTTCCTTTAGTGAGGAGACTTGTTTCTCTACTTAGGACTGTCTGTCAAGGGATTGTCTCGGAATAATGGAGTTTGCTTAGTGCTTGTTGCCTGACTGATAGGAGTGTTTTCTTAATTATTCACTTTTCCATTAAGAAGACATTGCATAAGCAGTCATAAGGACAAGGAAGGAAAGGGCTTCATAACGCCCTGACTGGCGGCAAAGGGGCCGGTTTTTTCAAGGCGATGTCGGTAATCTTCAAATGATTTCATTTTGTCAGTTTTGTCAGAAGGAAGATCAGATCATTTCTTTTGCAAAATCATTGTTCTCTATTTTATCATCCTCTCTCTCTCTCTCTCTCTCTCTCTCTCTCTCTCTCTCTCTCTCTCTCTCTCTCT
>NC_061109.1:64389820-64392320 GCF_015104395.2 Macrobrachium nipponense
ACAGTCTATTCCCTTCCTGGATGGGTTCCATTCAGGATATTAGGTCAGGATAATGACCTTTCTTCTCCGGTCACCAATCATATTTATGACCCGATGAAACCTCTTTCAATATTATTATTCCACAGATATCTCGTTCAGTATAGTTCAGCTCCAGGCGGTTAATTTGTTTTAAGTTTATGTGAGTTTCTTTATTGTTATACCGGATATTTTTTATTTATCTATTTTCATAACGGTTATATTTAACGATTAATAAAAGTCTTTGTAGCACACAATTTCGTTTCTGGGTTCTGCATTCTGAAAAAAAATAATGGTCAGTTTGCCAATCCTTGAGCATTAAGAAAATCTAATCAAATTATTTCTGCAATGTAAATAAATTTTAATTCTTTGTTAAAAGAATTATCCACTGTCGAAGGAAAAAAGTATACTTAAGTACATGTTGGCTAGCTGATAATTTAACTGCTTTTTTATGAGAGAGAGAGAGAGAGAGAGAGAGAGAGAGAGAGAGAGAGAGAGAGAGAGAGAGAGGAGCGATCTTAACGAGCTTGATATGGCAGCATTAATAAACCAGATAAAAGATGAGTATATTCACGAGAGAGAGAGAGAGAGAGAGAGAGAGAGAGAGAGAGAGAGAGAAATGTTTAACGAGCCTTGATATCCACTAGTTCATCCCCAGGAAAAAAAACTGTACGAGGGGTACTATTTCGTAACTAGGAAAGATAAGCTTCGAAGTAAGCGCCCTCAAATACTCATGCATTTAGAATGGATGATGATCAACTACAACAAAGAGTTAAAAACATTCTATTTATCACACTCATGGAAAAAATGATGACTTAATAATTGCCTTTTTTTTTCAATCAGGCAATTAATTTTCAGTTTTACTTCCAGCGATAGACAGAATTTCTTTGTTTTCATTTGGTCTGTCATGCATACTGCTTTCTGTAATGAAAATAAGAGTTAATGACATGATTCTTATCAATGAACTGCAATTAACTCATCGTAGGTTTTATGACAATGGTTACTGAAAAGGTTTTATCCAGTCTCTCAGACTAATTTCCTCGTTAAAGACTTTTTGGTTTATGTTCCTGCGTTTGGAATACGAAGATATAAAACGATAACCTCAGGTACACATCTTCTGAAAACAAAAATTATGTGAAAAAATAAAAATCAGACTCGCTTAAAAAAATCTTCATTCTCAAAACGCCAAAACATAAATCTCTTTCCCCAACTTTCCCCACAGAAGCATAACGAAAATAAAAGTGGAGAAAGTTTATCAAAAATCGTCGGAGCGTAAACATCGGTCGTTGTTTTGAAAGTTGGAGTTTGTCTTGCGAGGAAATGTGTTCCTGCACTATTCATCTCGCCATTGAAACGACTTCTCTTAACTTGTAGCCCTTTCCTCGGAACCACCAATGGAAATAAATGACTTGAGGCTGCGGTGGTCGTTACGCAGCTGCGTCATCGTTACCTCCTTGAGAAAAGATTTCGCGGACACGTGCGATCGCCGGAATACCTTTTTTTATTGTAATTTCGCTTCATTTCATGTTATGCTGGAGTTTTACGAATTCCGAACCGTGGAATTAATATAATCAAATTTGTCAAATATTATTGAGGCATACGGTCTTTAATAGTACAGCAATTCTTGTACAATTTATTAGAACTGAATAGAATATAAAATTGAGGCTGAAGGCTAAGCGCTGGAACCTATATGGTCATTCAGCGTTGAAAGGGAAATTGAAAGTAATAAGTTTTTAAAGGTACAGTAAAAGGAATGAAAGGGGTTGCAGCTAGGCCAAAGAGATGCTGCAAAGAATCTTAAGTAATGCCTACGGTGCACCGTAACCGACACCAGAAGAATGATTAGAAAGCATAGCTAAGCCGGTTCCAAAGACTGCAAACAGCAGAAGATGTGAGCATAAGGCAGGAACGGCCAGCGTTAATTCAATCCTTGCCCACGCCCTTTGCTGCAACCCACGGCGGGGGACGTATCCAACGGACACGTCCTACGTCCATGCTGCGCTCAGACCAACAACGAGAGATTGAGGATCGCCGACCAATAGGAATTCAGCACCCCAAGGATGTCATGCTTGAAATTCGAACGTCCATATGCAGTCATTCAAACCCTGTATATCAATTTGTAATCCAATCCTAAAGACGCCACCGAGATGGTGGGAAATGGTCCATCCACTAGAAAAAGTAAATGGAAAGAGTATTGAATAAGTTCTTCTAATTCCTGAGACACCTGCACGAAGAGAACTGATTCAAAATCTTAATAAAAAGATAGAAATGGCAAACAATGCTATTAACTTCAATAAAAACTTGAATATGAATAAAGAAAAAAATATGCACAAATAATATACGTACATACATACATGCACACACACACACACACACACAAATATATAATATATAATATATATATATATATATATATATATCATATATATATATATTATATATATAAATATATATATATGATATATACATATATATAATAATATAT
>NC_061109.1:64397320-64414820 GCF_015104395.2 Macrobrachium nipponense
GGACTCTGATCTTGTCTATAACTTTAGTAACTTTAATAACAATGTTCATGTTTCTTTATACAAATCCGAGGAAGAAATTTAAAGCTAGTTTTAAGTTAGCTAGAGAGTGCTATACTCTTACTCGCAAAGTATTAAGTAAGTTTTGAAGGCTTGACTTTCTCTATTCATACAATATTCTTCGAAGTAATTAAAGAATCGTGGGTCTATATACAATTGGCCTTTTATTTTAGATTCGAGAAATTTCTTATCTGGCTCCCAGTTATGATTCTTCATCGACGTGAATTTTTCCTTCATTATTTTCGAGAAACTTTTACGAACTTTTGTGTGGGTAGGTTTGTAAATCCATTACCTTTATGGTGAGTCCCATTTTTATTTATTTATTTATTTATTTATTTATTTATTTATTTATTTATCTATTTACTTCTTCAATCGCTTAGGATCTTGACTTGCTGTCTTGTAGAGTTGCTTAACTATTACGCAAACTTTGTTACTTTCTAAAAAGTGAAGAATTCCGGAGTTAAAAAGAGCAATAACAACCTCAGTCGAGTCTAGGAGGATATGGACACCTTCCTTGAACTAATACTTGAAAAAAGTAGCAATTACTTGAGAAATGCATTATTTAGGAATCGTAAGTAAAGTTTGGGACTGAAAAAGTGAAATAGCTTTTGCTGAATTGAGTCCATCTCCTTGTGACTCAAAACGAATTTTATAATTTTCCTGTAACCTAAGAAATTTGTAGTGAATAAAGAAGATTAAAAAAAGAATGAAATTCAATATCTAACAAGCTTTTAATTCTTTTATGAGAGACAGTATCAGTCTTCATGGTCGTTTATTTCTAGTGCAAGAAATTATTTTCTATTATATTTTTATATTTTAGGGCATAATTTATATATTTTCTCAATTCTTATGGTCTTAATTTCTAGTGCCAGAAAGTATATTCTATTAAATTCTAAGAGCGAAATCTAAACATGATTTCTTTCTTTACTATAAACATCATGATTATGCTCGCAAAGCTGAAATTTGGTTCTGATCAGACTGTGAACACAATTCATGGAAAAATATATTCACTGGTCAGTGAATGAAAATTCATGGCCAGTTCTTCAGTGGTGCGTAAATACATTTCCGTATTACAAAAAGCTGTTAGCTATTGAAACCGGTAATAAAATATTTAAAGATTCTTAATCTGAATTCAACATGCGAATCGATAGTCAACAATACTATATGGTTTGAATAAATCAACAATTTTTTCCTATTCATATTTGAATGGGTAATATCCACGAGTGGTGCTTTATTGCTTTGCCTTTTCATTAGTTGATAGTGCATAGCAGCAATAATACTCAATTACTTTTTAGATTCATCTCTTTAACTACAGTGGTAATTGTTTGCTTGTTTGTATGGTGCTTTTACGTTACATGGAACCAGTGGTTATTCAGCAACGGGACCAACGGCTTTACGTGACTTCCGAACCACGTCAAGAGTGAACTTCCATCACCAGAAATACACATCTCTCGCTCCTCAATGGAATGGCCGAGAATCGAACCCACGACCACCGAGTTGGGACGCCAACACCATACCAACCATACCACTGAGGCGCTACAATGGTAATTGTAGTCGAGAAGTAGAGATGATAATGATAATAACAATAATAATATCACTATCAACCAAATTATGATTCTTTGAATGAATGAGGTTAAATGTCTAAGGGATAACCTTTGTCACACTCTATCTTTCTCCGGTTGTGATTCATTGTAGAACAACTGGGCTTGTGTTTGCAAGGACATTGGTTCGATCCTGGCTTACTGACCATCAGTCGACCCATTTGTGAATAAGTACCAACGATAATAGATAAGTAGATAGACTGATAGATAGATAGATAGATACTTGTGAACCTGAGTAAGCCGAAAATTTAAAACGAATTTCATTTACCTCATCAGAAACTTTAGATATTTTCTTTTCTGAAAAAAAAAAACACGTATTTTGCTGATCAGCCTTATTTAAAACTTTTCCCAAAAGAGTTTTCCTAAGACTTCAAATAATTTGGCTAGGCTAGATTTGTAAAAATACTAAGAAATGAGGAAACTATAAAATTATTTTCGCTGCTGGAAGAGGATATTATTTCTTCCAACGAAATTGAAAATATTTTTCTTTGGGATGCGTGTCTGGTAGGCTAATAATTCCAAGATAATTATTGCACAAAACGGTTACGTTTTGATTGTTTGTCAGCTAACATAAATATTTTCAATAATACATAGTTTTTTCTTTCAATGAAATCGCTTACACAAAATGTATCACTCATCAAAGTGCAATGAAAACGTAACACAAAAATAGAGCTTGTTCCATGATATCTAATACAATGAAAAACTCAGCACGCATGACAAGCTTAATTATAGATTTGAAAGGTTTATAAATTACAAGAACATCATTATAACATCATGAAAAATAATAAGGAAAGAATTCTGAATTGGAAAACTATAAGCGCTAACAGATTTGGTCTGAATTCCCGAACTTAGTCTAATTTCAGCAACATTCAAAACACAGTCAATAGTTTTGACGTGCTCTGAGAAGTACCGTTAACTAGTTTCAATTATTATCAACAACTATGGAGAAAAAAAACAAATTTTATAAATCCCATTTAATGAAAATAACCTTAAATTTATGCATGAAGGATTACAATGCAAATCCCTGCAATTATGAGGCTTAGTCCAGTATCCTTTGTTAGTCTGTTTTGTTTGTTCTTCTATAAAGTAGTTATTTTTCGAGATTTAGTCTATTAATTGGCCTCGTTTTATATATATATATACTATATATATATATATATATATATATATATATATATATATATATATTATATTTATATATGTCTATATATATATATATATAATATATATATATAATATATATATATATATATATATATCTATATATATAACCGAATACCACAGGAAAATAATAGTCAGAAATCCAAGCGCTTTCGTCTTTACTCAGACATCGTCAAGGAGTTAATGAAGTACAATTGGAGGGAAAGGTCTCAGGTACAAAACAAGATCAAGAATACCAGATGGTTAATTGTCAAAAGGGTAAAAATTAAAAGAGATGATCCTGGATTATCGGATATCACACGGTCACAAACCTAACCGAAACTACAAAGTATCTTTACAGTCCAAAACATGTAAAAACTGAATATATTAATTTTGTTGCATATATTTATCTTCAACTTTTTTCATAATGAAAGCATGAAGTTTAAATAAACCAAGACTTAAATTTAGAACATTTCTATTATTTGACTTGATGAAACAAGATTCAATGATATTCCTTTTAACTGTGTCATTACATGGGATTAAGGCTCTTGCTTGACTCCAGTTAATAGGATGGTCTAAATCTCTCATATGTACGAATAATGATTTCGATATTTGCCCAGTTCTCACAGAACATTGATGTTGCTTGAGACGTTGTGAAAGAGATTTACCGGTCTGTCCGTAATAGACTTAATCATACTTTTCGCAAGGAATTTCATATATGCAGCCTGGAAGATCTTTAGGAGAATTTTTTATTATTAAACTCTTGACATTAATATTACTGAAAATAACATTTATGTTAAATAGCTTTAAGATTCTAGGAATATCTAAAAACCTGTATCCCGCAGTTTATTGACGCTGAAATTAAAACTGTTTATGATATTGCATTGAAACTTAAATACCCAAGGACTTTTATAGATGTGGCATGGAAAAGAGCTAGAAAAACATTTTATTCAACTAGTGACAAACTTGAATTTAGTAAGCATAACATTCTAAAATTACCCTATGATGAAAGGTTTTTAGATATTCCTAGAATTTTAAAGCTATTTAACATAAATGTTATTTCCAGTAATATTAATGTCAAGAGTTTAATAATACAAAATTCTTCTAAAGATCTTCTAGGCTGCATATATGAAATTCCTTTCAAAAAGTGTGATAAAGTCTATTACGGACAGACTGGTAAATCTCTTTCACAACGTCTCAAGCAACATCAATGTTCTGTGAGAACTGGGCAAATATCGAAATCATTATTCGTACATATGAGAGATTTAGACCATCCTATTAACTGGAGTCAAGCAAGAGCCTTAATCCCATGTAATGACACAGTTAAAAGGAATATCATTGAATCTTGTTTCATCAAGTCAAATAATAGAAATGTTCTAAATTTAGGTCTTCGTTTATTTAAACTTCATGCTTTCATTATGAAAAAAGTTGAAGATAAATATAAGCAACAAAATTAATATATTCAGTTTTTACATGTTTTGGACTGTAAAGATACTTTGTAGTTTCGGTTAGGTTTGTGACCGTGTGATATCCGATAATCCTGGATTATCCCTTTTAATTTTTACCCTTTTGACAATTAACCATCTGGTATTCTTGATCTTGTTTTGTACTTGAGACCTTTATCTCCAATTGTACTTCATTAACTCCTTGACGATGTCTGAGTAAAGACGAAAGCGCTTGGATTTCTGACTATTATTTTCCTGTGGTATTCGCTTATTTATGAAGTCACGTGCATGTACAGTGATTTTTTAGGTATATATATATATATATATATATATATTATATATATATATATATGATATATATATATATATATATATATATATATATAGTATATATATATATATATATATATGTATATATATATATGATATATATATATATATATATATATATATATATATATATATATATATATATATATATATATATATATATATATATATGACTTAGTAAAAATGTTCTGTAACAACAGAATTCCATCTAATAAAAGGAGCCCATAAAAACACCAAAATGTAGAGAGAAAAGTACTATATTCCAGAGACCTGCTGTTCTCTCTCTTCAGGTATATGAATGAGAAAAGTTTACAGAAAAGGTGGTATTTATACCAAGAGATTCGTCCACAAGTAAGCCAATTTAGGTCACCCCCGCTGATAATCTTCCTTTAATCTTCTTAAGCGTTGGTTGAATGAACACTGCGTCGACGATATCTGATATCCAATTCCCTTTTGAGATGTTCATTACCTGTCAGCCCATTATGGAATTCAACCGCCTTTCCACGATTCTTCACTCACTTCCAGAAGTCAAGCCAGTTTTCCGCATGTTTGAGAAAGAACTGAACAGACTACACCGGCTGAAAAACCAAAAACACTTTTTGGAAGAATGCCTCAAAGAACAAGTACTTCCAAAAATGTACGGATTCGGGAGATGGACTCTGCAATCAAACCCCTTCCCTCTATCACACAAGATTTTCCTGGAAGAAAGAATCACCAGTACGAGAAAAGACATCTTCGTGCTACGCAGAGTGATATATGGAACTCAATCTAATCTTCGCCTCCTCACTACGGACCACATATACAGGTATCTGATTTCATTCTGTTCCGACATTGCTGCCTATAATTGCGTGACTCATTCCAACAGACTTTTACGCAAGTTAAATAACCTAATAGATAATAGCGCATGGAATAATCTTGAACAACAAGACAAAGTTTTAAACTTATCCAACACCCCCCTTACTGTAAATCAACATTTAGTTAAATTTAGGCTTATCCTTTGCCCTTATGCCAGACCGCAAAACAGCCTAGACTTCATAGTGGCTTTTGATAAATTCATATCTGACAAAAACTACAGCCGTGAAGAGATATGTTTAAAAGGAGTGTTACTAAATGCTTTAACTGACCTTCATAAGAAATATCCTGTTCCCCGCAGATTCATGATAGCCATCCACTCGCTAAAAAAGTTAGATGTTATAATAAGTAGATCCGACAAAGACGGCAAAATTGTAATAATGGACAAAGACTTCTACCTCGACAAAATCAACCAGCTCCTTAGCGACACAAATACTTACGAAAAACTGACGAAAATTCCCCTCCAGAACGTTCCCACAGAATTTTTTCGGAAAGTAAGATTAATTGGCCAAGACAAAAAAGAGTATTGAACTATTAGAGAAATTTAAAGTAATTAATCCTAAATTACCCTACTTTTATGGTCTTTCCCAAAACTCACAAAGACAATCTTCCATTCAGACCCATCGTTTCATGCGCCGGAGCTTTCAATTACAAAATTTCTAAATGGTTAGCTGGCCTCCTTTCTCCTTTTTTAGGCACTTTTTTCTCCCAGTCACATCAAACATTCGGAAGACTTTTGTCACAAATTCAGAGAAGCACATATACCACTTCACAACATAAAACTTTTAAGCCTTGACGTAGACTCCCTATTCACAAAAGTACCAGTACAGGACGTTCTTCAGTTTTTAAGGGAAAAATTATCCCCTATTCAGATCATTTCCCTTTGGCACTTGACAAAATAATAAAGTTAGTTGAATTATGTGCATCTAATAACGTATTTTCATTCGGGGAATCATTCTACAAGCAAAAATTCGGGTGTAGTATGGGTAGTCCTTTAAGTCCTATTTTAGCCAATCTGTATATGGAATACTTTGAAACTACTAGTAAGAAATGTAATAAACCCAAAAACATGCCTGTGGATGAGATACGTGGATGACATACTAACATTTTGGGATAATAAGTGGGGTAATTTTAATGAATTCCTCTCAAATTAAACGCATTAGTGCCCAGCATCAAATTTAAAGTTGAATGGGAAACAGACAACAAAATTCCTTTTCTTGATGGTTTAATAATCAGAGACACGACAGAATACAAATTTACCATATACAGAAAACCAACGTTCTCACTTTCATATATTCACTACTTTTAGCTATCATGACAATACTATCAAGATAGGTGTAGCTAGCAACCTATTCTTAAGAGCCTTACGAATTTGTTCCCCAGATTTCCTGGAAAAAGAATTTGAACTAATTCGCAAGCAACTTTCATCTTTAAAGTATCCTGACCATATAATTGAGAAAGCAAATTCAAAAAGCAAACGTAATTTTCTACCGACCCCCTAAAGACAAGACCAGAGACACACCCAACAATAAAATAAAAATTCCCCACCTGGAGACGATTAAGAGAGTAACTCACACCCTTGGGAAATCCAACCCTTTTGCATTTACCTACCCAAATACCTTAGCCAAATCCCTGATTAACGTCCAACAAAAGACATCTCCCAAAGACTCTGGGGTATATGAGATCCCATGCCAGGACTGTGACCAATCTTACATCAGATTTACAGGTAAATCACTTCCCCAGAGATTAATACAACACAAACGGTCAGTTAGGTATGGACAACAGAACTCGGCTATTTTCAACCATATAAATGAACATAACCATAGAATAAACTGGAAATATGTCACGTGGTTAATTTATAGCAGCACTGCCGGTACAGAGTCAAATGATGGAATCGGCCTTAATAAAAGAGAAGCAGGTAATGAACATCTCAAAAGGGAATTGGATATCAGATATCGTCGACGCAGTGTTCATTCGACCAACTCTTAAGAAGATTAAAGGAAGATTATCAGCGGGGGTGACCTAAATTGGCTTACTTGTGGACGAATCTCTTGGTATAAATACCACCTTTTCTGTAAACTTTTCTCATTCATATACCTGAAGAGAGAGACAGCAGTCTCTGAAATATAGTACTTTTCTCTCTACATTTTGGTGTTTTTATGGGCTCCTTTTATTAGATATATATATATATATATATATATATATATATATATATATATATATATATATATATATATATATATATATATGCATATATTATATATTATTATTTATATATATCTGAATCTCATTTTACAATATTTTTCCAATTTGTGAATCACTTAAAATATTTATTTGACCCTTTATTTCTTCTGTAGCATTGAATTTTATTTCTACACACTTCTTCGGGAGAAGCCCAATAAATCTCCCCTGAGAGAAGGGGATGTCAAAGCAGTCGACACGAGAGCTTTTCAAAAGACAAAAGGGTTCCTTCCCATTCAGCCATTGTTTTGCAACAAGTGCGGAGAAGGAATGTGTGAGAGGGGGGTGGGACTATTGCTGTCACTGATGTGTGTGTATTATATATATATATATATTAATATTAATATATGATCATATATATATATATATATATATATATATATAAATATATATATCGAGCTACAATGTCCTTTAATATCTATCGCCTACTCGGAATTAAGATATTTTTCCTATATGCTACCGAAGGGAATTTTTTCTCGATAATAGACTCTGCCTGGACCAGGGCGCGAACTATGATCCTTACAAATCCGAGAACGTCAGTGAAGCTATCCTACTACACCCACCGCGATAGGTTAAAAGGTTCATGGTCGCATTCACCCTTAATATTACCTTTCGCGCGCAGTAATCAGTGGTTTGGAGACAGCATGACCCAACTCGGACGCCGGTCAGTGGTTGTAGTGCTTTGACAGCCACGTAAGCCAATCTAAAAGTCATATCACATTCCCGTGATTCATATACATATATCGAGCTACAAATGTCCTTTAATATCTAATATTCGCTCTAACGCGGAAGTAATATATTTTCATATATGCTTACCCGAGGGGTAATTTTTTTTTTCCTCCCCGATAATAGACTGCCCTGGACAGGGGCGCGAAACTATGCGATCTTACAAATCCAGGAAACGTCCCCAGTGAAGCTTTATTTTTATCTACTACACCACAGCGAGAAGTTAAAATTCAAAATGTTCGCCCTCTCACTCATATAACCTTTTCGCGCGCAACAGGTAAAAATCAGTTTTGTTTGGGAGACAGCATGAACCCACCTCGACTCGGTAAGTGTTTTGTAGATGCTTTTTTGAACAGCACGTAGCCCTAAATCTATAAGTCATATCACATTTCCGTGATTCATATACATATATCGAGCTACAATGTCCTTTAATATCTAAGATCGGACCCTTTTGGAACTTGTAAATTAAAAAGGATTTTTGTAATGTGTCAGCCACACGTCCTATCGAGCAAAGTTTAAAACTTGGGGTCTTACTCGCCCTTGAGGGTCACTGCAGGTGTGTCATAAGATCTGACCCTTTTGTCACTAGCAAATTTCAAAGGATTTTTATTTCTGTTTCAGCCACACGTCTTATTGAGAAAAGTATAATAAAACTGCAAATGTATTATGGCGTTAAGAGGATATAGCAGGTTTCCAGGAATTGCTATCATTTATTTGTTGGATATACTCATCGCAACATTAAGATTAAGATATTCACGTTCATTCCCGGTATCATGATAAAAAGTTGATGAATTCGAAGCGAGACTTCTTATCAGCGGATGTATTGATAATTTATTTTGTTTTAGGTTTAAAATGCAAGACAGTAAAAAAAATATATTGGTATCCCGTTCACCTTATCGGGTAAATGCAAAAGTATTTGGGGAAATTATTCTCGAAGATAGTTAACTAAATGAATGAGAAATTAATCTAAATAATGAAAAAAGTCACAAAACTGTAGTTGTTTTTTCGGAAGAAATAGCAGATATTCCAAAATCGATGGATTACAAAACATAAAGGGTAAAATAAGTTAGGAAATGCCAGAATAGAATAAGAGTAAGGAACACAAAAATTAAACAAGGACTAAGATAGAGATAGAACTAAAACCGTCATTTTATAATGGTTTTTCTCCTAAGTATACATTCGTGAAACCGGATTGAATTACCTGTGATAATAAAAACTATGTATATTAACAAATATCAAATCAAAGGTCTCATTTGGAAATGGGATCACTACACATTTCTTGTAAATTTTTAACCGAAAATATCACTTAACCCAAAAAGAGTAGTGTGAATCTGGAAATCTTCAATATTTCGAATAAGAAAGACATAAATATTTTTCAATGTGTTGCTTTATAGTAAGTTTAAACATCCACTGCAGTCAAGTCAAGTGAAAGTAAACTACAAGTGCGTCGAATAATCACAAGAAAAATCCTTCATTATATGATTCTCATTTTGAAATATTGATCTTTGAAAATTTCTTTTCACAAATGCTGCTATCATGTTTTTGGCCTGTCTTTGAATATTCTCTTAACTTTCTTAGTGAAAGAATGATAAAGAAAAATAATTTCGAGGAGGTCTTTTGTACCAAATGCCACTTTTCCCGAATACAGAATTCTCTCACTCTCTTTTGCCGCGAGACAAATGAGGCGGTTCGTTAATTAATGGACAATGTCGCGACCACAGCGCGTTTATCAAGGACCGCGGCCTCCCTTTCTGTTCCTGAACATTCATTATTCTTCTTCTTCCTTTTTCGCGTCTCGAAATTGCTGGTGCTCATAATTCTAGTATTTCACCAACCGCCTCTCTGTCTGTCTGTCGGTCTGTCTGTCTGTCTGTCTGTCTCTCTCTCTCTCTGTTATCTATACGTTTTACACTTTCTTTCAACCATCTGAATTTCTAGTTTAAATGTAATTAATTTTATTTTCTCGCCTTAATGATTCTTAAGTGCCCTTTCTTTGTTTCTTCTTTTTCGAATTGAATACAACTTCAAAGGGTCTATATCTCATTTGAACTAATGATTTGCAAAGTTTTGGAGCGACAGTTTTACTCCTGTTTATCCATTATACTGTGTGTATGCCTGTCTGTCCCCTTTGTTTATCTGTCTGTAAGTCCGTCATGGATCCTTCCATTTAACCCCGTCATCTCAAAACCTGCTACGAGATTAAAGGGCTTTCAATCAAAATTGCTACAAAAGTGAACGATTACTCACAGAATGCGATTTGAGGGACAGATGCGAACTCTGCCGCCCTTACCTTGTCGTCGCAACGTCTCCTACGTGATTGAAAGGATTCCAATGAAACTACAATTGATGTGAACGTATACAGTAGAACATCCTAGGTTAGCACATCATCCTACATTGCCCTTTGTCTGTCTGTGTTTACTTGTCTGACTATGCATATGCAGTTAACATTGGCTAACATCTGAACTATAAGAGATAGAGAATTCATATGTTAAACGCAACCAGTCCTTTTGCCAAACCTAAACACTGAGGAGGATCGCCGTTCATGTGTTCGAAAGTCCTTGTTTAGAACTTTTACAAATAATACCTATTATTATTTATATAACTGTAAATATTAATATACGAAAGAGGTCAATCAAATCAAGCACTTAGCCACACTTACAGGGCTTAATCTTCCCATATCTTCTGTAACGAGATGGCTGAGGCTCTCCTCGCCTCCTGTAATGGAATTAGCTTCAGGTCGTTCTTATCTCTTAAGTTGTAATTTAATTGATTTTTCCAGTGACTAGTCCATCAAGTATCAAAGGCTTAAAAGCACATTTCCCTTTGGCTACATGATAATGCAGGCATGAAAACAGATAGAAGGAATTGCCGAAAACCTCATGGAGCTAAAAATATCAGGAAGAGCAAGCAGAGATAGATTAATTGTGCCCAAAACTATACCAGGACATTAATCCACCAAGCACCAGGATCGACAATGCAGCGTCTATTCAGTGCGTTGCCAGCTCATCTGAAGAACATACCAGGAGTGCGTGTAGATGTTTTGAAGAATAAGCTCGACAAATATCTAAGCTGCATCCCAGACCATCCAAGATTGGAAGATGCAAAATATACCAGAAGATGCATTAGCAATTCTCTGGTAGGCATTAGAGGTGCCTCACACTGAGGGACCTAGAGAAACCCGAACGAGCTGTAAGGTAATGCCTTTACACTTGGAAATTATACAATACTCAAGTATACATATTTAAAATCTAGAAACTCTAAGAATGATCTTTAAATTGCTCAAAGAATTGTGTTTAAACTATTAAAATGTCTTAAAAACTGTGCTTAAAATCATTTTAAAACTATTTTTTAAATGCTCTCAAAACAGTTATGTAGAAGGTTAAATAGCGGAAGTATAGTTATGATAGTTCGAATTTATAAATGGCTCTGTTTCCTCGGCCGCAGCAGCCCATGGAATGTTTTTGGAAAATATTTCCCAATAAGCACCAAACTGCATTATTACCAATTAGCATCTTTAGTGAATTTCTTCTCTCTCTCTCTCACTCTCTCTCTCCCTCTCTCTCTGTATAAGCCAGGGACACACACCGTTGTACATTTTGGTGTACAGTGTCATGTATTCGCTATGGTTTTTAACAGAGGCTTTCGAACGACCGTGGTTCTCAAAGCTCTCTCTCTCTCTCTCTCTCTCTCTCTCTTTCTCTCTCTCTCTCATTTTACTTCTGAAGAACCAGACTCTTAATCACGTTCCTGCCCTTATAAAGTTACACGAACCTAGAAATGCTACACCATCATTTTCAAATAATGACCAGAGCTATACCAGGGCCCCATTCAGGGAAGGGGGCTGGGAGGCCTTGCAACTTTAATCCCTCCTTCACTGACGTTAGTCCAAACACCACATCATGACTACAATAAATCAGAGAGATACATTCCCCCACCCCTCACCCCTCACCCCTCGCCCCTCACCCCTCACCCCTCACCTCTCCCCCCAATTCATAAAAGTATCCCCCAAGGCCCCAGCAGTGTCATTTGTCTTCCGTCTTCATCTTTCAGATTTTCCCGTCTTCGTCTATGACGAAAAACAGTTCTTAATTTAAGCGATCTTTGGCTTTTCTTAGAAATTCTTAATCCATTTTGCTTATGGCTTTCTAAATATGTTGATTTTGATTACGAAGCAATTCACGTCAATATAAAGTCAGCCAATAGGTAACTCGTATAAACCTTTAGAAAAAACAAAAGGGAGTTAAAGGCTTTAAAAACCTTCTTTGATTACTTTCAAATTGCCTGCATTACTACAAGAACAAAGACAATAACCCATCTAATGCTACAACTACAACCATCACTTACAACCACAATTATAGCTTACACCGTGATGACTTATTGATTTTATGATAAAAAACACAGAGTACTGCACAAGAACGCATAGAAATAATAATAAACCCGAGTGCATAAAAGGCGTAATAACCCTGTCTCATCTTTTCAGGTAATGGCGTCGTGACGTGATATCGAAAGCACTTTCTCTCTCTTTCAGGTCCTCAGGCGGCAGAATGAGCCTTCATCACGCAAATGGGGGATTCGTTTTAATATATTGTGTTGAGTCTTTTCTTCAGGCGATATCTGATGCACCCTCGATGCAAGAAAGTCTGAGCACTTCTGTATAATAGTGGGCGGACTTCATAATCATTTAGGTTTTATACCTTTAAAGTTGATGGCTCTATTATTACAACAATTCTAAATGTAACCTATATATCTAGACTTAGGTAATAACCCTGTTATTATAATATTTCTCTGTGTAACCTATATATCTAGACCAGTGGTTCTCAACCTTTATTTGACCACGCCCCCTATAAGAGCCGGTCCTTTCCACGCCCCCTTTGCATATGTGATTAAAATTCCCTCCCAGGCAAGAAAAAAAGAGATAAAAGGAAGGGGTTTTGAGGGATAGGAAGGAAGGTCAATAATTACAAAACATTGTAAGTCCAACGAGCCTGACTAGAGTAGCAGACTCTAGGAGAGTAACGTTATAAGGCGATACTTGTGCATTTTTTCATAAACTTCTGAATATGAGTTCCTCAATCGTTAAGAGAATAACGAATATAATTAGAGAATTTTTTTAATTCATTTTTCCCTAGGGATCGCGCCTCCACTGGATATTGCTGACGCCGCCCCCCAGGTTGAGAACCACTGATCTAGACTTTAGGTAATGACCCCGTTATTATAACATTTCCCTATGTAACCTATATACCTAGACTTTAGGTGATGGCCCTATAATTATAATAATTCTCTATGTAATCTATATATATAAATTTTAGGTAATGACCCTGTTATTATAACATTTCCCTATGTAACCTATATATCTAGAATTTAGGAAAGGCCCCGTTATTATAACATTTCCGTATGTAACCTACATATCTAGATTTTAGGTAATGGTCCTGTTACAATAATATTTCTCTATGTAACCTATATATCTAGACTTTAGGTGATGGCCCAATTATTGTAACGTTTATTAAGTGTACCCTACATCTTCAGACTAAAGAAGATGGTCGTATTAATATAATATTCATATATTGTGGTATCTATATGTGTGTATTAATATAAATACTTTCGTCAATAAATGATTATATAGTTGATTAAATTAGTGTTCCATATGATTTTTTCATTGAAGCTCATATCATACTCTGAAAATAACTTAGCAGTGGAAAAAGTTAGTGTTGTGAAAAAGGATCATAAGTTTTTTGTATTATATGATAACGAGCAAACGTTTTTATATTGTTTTTTAAGTTACATCATCTATTTAAAAAGGTGTAACAGTTGGAGAAATTGTTTATGTATAAGAATGGTATGTTATTCTTTTAGTATTTGGTAACGAACAAATTCTTAGGTTAAGAGCTCATGCTGGAATAAGGCCGAGTTAATCTAACCGTACCGGAGGATTCTCTATAGAGCGATGATAATCACGAAAACAGACAGCACGGAATAATGTCTGGTAAATAAGGAAATGGGGAAACTGGGAATTTTTCCCAAAACGATGTTGGTTCTGACAGCGATAATCAACCTGGCCATAAGACGATACATACGTAAATGAGGTATAATGAGCTTTGCGAGCTTAATTTACTCGTTGATTAGCGAGGATATTTACCATTTTCGGAGATGAGCTCATAGATATTTACTAATTACTATATAAGAGATAAGAATTAGACTTCCGTGAACAAATAAATTGACAAGGTGAAGATAATGGAAGGTCTGAAATTTGCTTATTGTTGATAGATGTCTGTCTGTCTGTCCATTTAATTGACTGATTGACTGACTCATCTACTCGTTAAACTTTTTGATTTACATTATCATCTTTTCCACTTATTCGCTCATTTTTTATTTATTTATCTCATCTATTATAATCTTATTTCGTATTTATTTATTTATCTATTTTACTCACTACTACCCCTACAACTTGCCTCGCACTCATCATCTTGAGTATGTCTCGAGTATAACCTAAATCATCCTGTGGTCTTACTTGTCTGTCAAGATGAAGACAGACGATGCTGTCGTCGCCTTCAGTTGGCGGTGATAAGTCACGAATGATGAGGAAGACGAAGTGGCTCAGAGATGATCGCAGCCTCTTCTTCTTCTTCTTCTTCTTAAAGAAGAAGAAGAAGAAAAGGTAAATCAACAACGACGAAAATGTGGTGAGGAAAGAAATGTTCTTCTCAAGACGGCAAAAGAAAATTGTGAAGAATTAGTGAGAGAGCTAGAGAATTTATAACAGCAAGAAAATTGTTGAGGGATGCAGATGGATAAAAAAAATATATTTAAAAAAAAAGTCAAGAAAAGAAAACAAATATATTAATGAAGAAAAAAAGAAAAGTTATGGAAAAGGAAAAACCAGGTAAAAGAAAATGTTACATAAGAAAGAAAACATTTCTGGGGAAAGGAGAAGGAATAGACAATAAGTATTCATAAATAATACAAGGCAAATAATTAATGAAAGATCAAATGGGAACTGCAGTAAAACAACAACAGAAAACAAATGAGTAACAAATTATAAAAGAAAGAAACAGAACAAGGGAAGCATCAAAATATTTTCTCAAGCCTGAAGGTGACTCAGTCATAGAAGGCTTTTGAGTGCCTATGGAGTCTTTCTGTGCCACTATGTGAAGTTATAGGGAATAGTGTGTGGCTACTGTTCTTATGCCAATGCCCTGCAGCTTCCATCTTCGAAACCATTAATCTCTTCGACCAACTCCCAGTCGGAAACGAGCCCCCCCCCCCCCCCCCCCCCCTTTTTTTTTTTGTGGGTGGAGGGGAGTGTGGGGACTGGGTGGGGATTTCAGAAGTTAAAGGAAACGAAGAGTAACAAGGACATTCCAGGAATGATCTATGCTCAAGTAGTAGTACATTTTCACAAATTTTCGTCAATTTTCACCAATTTCGTCAATTTTCTGATGATGTCTTCTATTTCCGGTTTTCATTCCTTTCCCATTTAGTCTTCAATAATCTAAGATACAGTTGCTTAGGTTTTGTATCCGCAAAAGGGAATTCCTTCTTATCTGCCATTCTTACAGATAAATTTACAGAGCAGAAACAAATACAGGTGTTAGTTTTACAAACAAGTAAAACCAAGTCTACCCTTACATTATAGAAAACGAGAGTCTTGTCTGTTATAAAAGGAACGACCTAATGATTAAGGAACAGTAAAATCATTGTTGAGATTCTGAACGACAAAAATAGTGAGAGTCTTAGCAGTCTCCTTGGAATAGAAAGCTGATAAATTCACTTTAGGATAATAAGTAAAATGTGTACTTCAGGACTTAGTTATCAATTGCACGCAAGGTTGAATAGTTTTACCGTAAAACAAATAATTCTTGACCTCTCTGATAAGGCAGTTTCCCTATTCAGTATGTTAAAACATACTGCCTAAATATTTCATTACAGCCTCTGTTATCACTCTTATACCGTCATTCATAAAGTATGAATCGTCTTTTGCAAACAATCAATCTATGTTAAATCTCTCTTATTCCCTCAAGACGTTAGCACCTTCCTCAAGGGGATTATTACTTACTCCCCCTTAACTTGAGATTTATGCCCTTAGATAATTCTATCATTCCTTTTCTTAAATTAAAGAACTTTCGCAGACTTCAGATTGATTTTTCCTTTCTCAGTTCTTTCATTTTCACTTAACGCACCCACGCATGTCCCTGTGTAGAGGGAGAGATTAAAGAGAAAGAACGTATCTACCAAAAGTTTATCCAGCAAAAGGAGACAATTATTTTCTTCTTCAAACCTGGAGAGTCTAAAAATAAAGGGAAAAAATCAATAAAGGCAAAAAAAGCCCTTATTAGCCAAATCATTCCGCTCCCTGTCGACATTTATTTCCCATGGGGCCAATTAAAGAATTCGGAAGACATCACCCAGGTAAAAATACTGAAACCTTCACTTTCAGAAATTCCGGAGCTAAAGATAACTGGGTGTAGTGGGCATTCGCGTGTGTTTGTGCGTGTATATAATATATATATATATATATATATATATATATATATATATATATATATATATATAAGAGAGAGAGAGAGAGAAGAAGAGAGAGAGAGAGAGAGAGAGAGAGAGAGAGAGAGAGAGAAACTCATCATCACCAGTGACTACCTCTCCAACTTTGTCCAGATCTGAAATGCAAAACCAACTTATAATTCCCCCAAAACGACATTATCTATCTTCCTCCAGATTTGTTTCCTTATTTTTTCTGTGACAGGTGAGTTGCAGGTGATTCGTCATCTGCTGGGAACAGTTAGGGTCGACTTTTCTTCTCATTCGCAAAATGATTTCCAGGAATTTGCTGCCGACTGTCGGCAATCTGTCGGCGTCGGAAGCCAAAATAAATGATAATATCCATTTTACAAGTTTCTGATAATGTTATCGTTGAGGTATAAAATATTGTTGGTAGAATTATAGTTGTCTCAGTTTAATTTTGGTTAAAGTTTGCCATAACGCTACAACTTTTCACGTTCTGAAACGAGAATAATTTTATTGCGCATAAAAAGGGAACCTTTCATTTTTTTTTAAGTTATACAAGCGTGATTTCTCTTCAACTAATTTCAAATCACAAAAAACGTGTAGTAT
>NC_061109.1:64422320-64434820 GCF_015104395.2 Macrobrachium nipponense
AAACACGATGATTTCTATAATGTTTTTAATCACAAAGGAATATGTCTTTCTAAAACTGGTATTGCAAATGATCCAGCAGCTTTCCATTTTATCTCTCTGAAACAACCAACTGTTTGAATTTGATCCCAAAAATGATAACTCTTTATGCAAACGTTCTGCTTCCATAAAAAGGAACGTTTCTCTCATGACTATTAGTGGTGACCAATCTGCTTGGATGATCTTCAGTAAGGGCTTCTGTTTACGTTTGCCAGTGCTTTGAAATATTTTGTTGAAGGTCACTCTGTTGTGATGACCTTGATGTCGATATAATTATTATTATTATTATTATTATTATTATTATTATTATTATTATTATTATTATTCAGATGATGAACCCTCTTCATATGGAAAAACCCCACAGGGGCCATTGACTTGAAATTCAAGCTTCCATTTCCAAGCAACAGGGACAAGTTTGTTCCTGCATGGAGAAGCAAAAAACAGGCGCTAACAACCTCAAACACGATAAAAAGAAGGAAGTTGATTTATGGGGACAATAATAGTTTTAGAGCCTTGTATGGAGTGGAAGAAAGCGTCCCTAATAGAATATTCTTTGTTTTGGCCCATTCGTCTTTTCCAGGTTTCGAAAATGTTGTAGTAGTTGCGGCAATTTACCCCTGGGTACCACTACTCTTCCTGTAGGAGAGACAGACAGACAAACAGACAGGCAGACAGACAGACACACAGAAAAATATAGAAACAAGTCGGGTAGCATTTTCTGCAGGGTACGTAGAGAAATGAAAAGGACATATATTTAGCTGTAAGAAACGCTGTTTGTTAGAGAAACCGTATGTTCTTGATATATAATCTGTGTGCGTGTGAGAGAGCGCAATGCGGGAGTTTGTCTGTGTAATTACATATGCGAATAAGAAATAAATGCACCTAGGACTGCAATTCTGCATTTTTATGTTCTGAATCTCCCAGCTGTAAGTTCACTGACCCTTTTAACATAAAACTCGACAGAAATTATACTACAAAGGAAGTTGCTGTTGAATAATTAGCGGTAAGTTTGAGGAGGCAATGTATTTACTCTAGAGACAGAGACAAAGTTACTTCTGCTCCAACGAGGAAAGTGAACAAAATATCAGATCACGCATCAAATATCCTCCTGAAAATTGCCTCGACAAACTTTCTCCAATGTTGTCACGGTGTCTGCTTTCCAATGCTTTCCCTTGTCCTTTCTAATTATGGTCTCTTTATTCAATTTCACTTTTACCACCCAGGTAATCTGCTGTCGCTTTACGCTAAATTGTTATCTGGTTTTCTTCCCTTGTTTCACGAATAGAGAGCAGAGAGGGAAAAGGAAAGTATCCTGGAGAAAAGAATACGTCGGCTGTTGATTGCAAATAGAAAAATGACCTGAGGGTTGGTTCTTATTGAACGACCGAGCTGTTCTGGTGACAACAAATATATAAGGTTTCTATTACCTTTTCCATATTGTTTACGTTGCCTGCATAATTATCAAGTGCCCTAAGGGACTTACATAACTAGTTATTCATACCTATATGAATTATCAACTCGGAACCATCATTGCATTTCAGCTTTTGATATTTATCGGGCTCAGTGTCATCAGTTATTTATTTGACAATGTTCTACTTTCATTCTGTCAACACGTTCGTGTTTAATTATTTGGGAAGGAATTTCAAATAACAGTAAATACTATACAAGAGCATCGTTTACTACTATAGCCTTATAATATATGAATACAAGGGAAGTAGGTGTTAAATAAGGTAGAAGGATTTATTCACGAGAATAGGATATCATCAAAGATGCGATTCCTTAACCACACTCATTTAGCAACATTCAGTATAATGTATTGTTGCCGGATATTGAAAATTGGGTCCAAATAATGCAACATTTTTTAAAGTTCATGAAAGTTCTTCTGTAACATAGTATATCGTTGAAATTGACATCAAATTTAATTAAATATCAGATTTTTATGCTTCGAATTTTCTCACTGTCTTTTATCTTTAAATTACACTGAGAATTACTATCGTTTTAAGGAAATTTTAAGTTACACTCAAAAAGTAACATAGCGACGACTACAGAAAAAAATATAGGTCAGAAAACTAGGGTTAATATTGTCTTCGTATTATTCATAAATAGGAAAAAAGACCCCATTTCGGCTCAACATCAACAACTGTCCCCCAATTCGGGTCACAGGAGATAAACCCCATAAGCTTGCCTTTATTTAACCTCATGTACGTTGACCATTAACGACTCCACGGGAAAACCACCAAACATTTCACTCTAGTTCAGAAAAGAACACCAAAACGGCTCATGAAGAACTCTTTGGATAAAAACCATTGTTTCGCTCGACCTGTTTAAAATATCCAACCCCGTTTTGGCTTAAGATATACTCTACAGTCAAAAAACCACCATTTCACGACCCCTTGAAAATACCCAACCCATTTTAGCTCAAGATATACTCTACAGTCAAAAAACCACCATTTCACATAAATATGAATATGAGTGAAAAAATTCTAAGTCCCTTAACTTAACCTAGCCTAACCCACCTCTTGAAAATACCCAACCCCCATTTTGGCTCAAGATATCCTCTACAGATGAAAAAACAACCATTTCAAATAAATATAAATATGAGTGAAAAAAATTCCAAGTACCTAACCTAACCTAACCTAACCTACTGAGTGCCTTTACCTAACCTAACCCAACCCAACCTATTGGCTCAAGATATACTCTACGGATGAAAAAAAAAATTTCGCACAAATATGAATATGAGGGAAAAAGTCCCTTAACCTAACAAAGCCTAACCCACATGAGTTTATGAAAAATAGGAATGATTGAAGGGAAACAAATTCCCAAAGTCCCCTTAAAAAACCCTAACCCCTTAGAACCCCGACCGTGTAGTGGGAGTAATATGAAAAAAGATATGAATATGAGTAAAATACATTATAACTCCCTTAGCCTGAATTTCTTCATGACTCGCTGCCAGGTGAGCAACATGTCATAACACGTGATAGAATGAATGAGAAAAGATCTCTATACTCCATTCAAATTCAGATAAGCAACTGATAAGCACCCACAACAGTCACCATTTTCTCCATGACTCACTGCCAGGTGCACAACATGTCATATCATGTGACAGTATGAATGCGAAAAGATTTTTACTCCATAACCTAAAATAATGAAACTCTATGGAAGGTTGAACAATAAAGAATGAGGGTAATAAAAACCAATTATGGCCATTCACATACTTTCACTATATAGACCGGTACACATTAACAAGTGGCAGATTCACCCTTTTCTCCAAGGAAGCATTCAAAAACAATACCATCACGACTCCTTATCACCAACCTCAAACTGCTAAACAATTTTACAATAAAAAAACCACAATCTTCTAAATTCACTATCTTGTACCGCTTGACGTAAAAAATCAATAGAGAGCTGGTGTCTTTGTCCAAATAATAAACCTAAAAAATAATAAACTAGTAAAATCGTGGAGAAAAATGTAACAAAAAATAAGAAACTAAATTCGGCTTCTGAGTCGAAGGAAATTAGTCTCATTTTCATGACAACAAATGTAAGACTTCAAAAGAAATGGCTACTATCCAAAATTAAAAGATGCCAAGTCAAATGTGGCAGAACGCTTCTGCCTATATCCTCAACTCCCATTCGTTCTCCGAAGTCTGGAGTCCCAGATTCGACACTCAGCCATAGCATCGGTCATCCCCCAATAACATGTTGCTTTAGATCTACTGGAATCTCTTCCTTGAAGGGTGGGAGGTATTCAGTAAGCAGCAGAACTGACTAGGAGAAATATAATTAGAATTCAGCTCAAGTACAAGGAGGGTTTTACCCTGAAGTCGTTTAGAATCCTTGAGGCTCCAGGTCTGGCCTGCCACCCAGTGAAGTTCGACCAAGAAAGGAATAAGGAAATTACGCGAAGACTCAAGATACAAAGATGGATTGAAGAACCATACACCCAACGCTATAAGGTTCACTGGATCCAAAGACTCTAGATGCAAGCTTCGAGATCCTTAGAAGCCATCTTTGAAGGCTTCGGAGCTCGCATGCATCTGATTTGAAATCTAAGGTAAACGGAAGCTCAAAGAAAAGAATAACAGTGGAGGACGACGATATGACAGCCCTAAAAGCTTTCCAGAGAGAAGCAAGCTGAAGACCTGAGGACCAGATGTGAACAAATGGAATCCTGGATTGTGGAAGACGAGGGAGGATCTCAAGTTGAGACTTAGGAAAAAACAGACATCTGCCACAAAGGAAGAATAGTTGGAGAAGTACACAACACGAAGAAAGGAAGAGCTAATAGATATAAAGGGAATAGCTGAGGAAAAGCCACACAAGTACGGTAGCTCCGGACACAATTAGAGAGAAATGCGCAGAAAAATTGAGGTCCAAGAAGATAATCTCATCAACAAGACATCATGAAGAACGCCAACATCGGCCTAACCTTCACCTGCAGGCCAGAAAACAAACCAATCATTAGGCAATAGCAGTGGAGAATGAAGATTCAGAAGCACTAAAAGCTTTCCCAACAGAAGCAAGCTGGAGACCCGAGGACCAGATGTGAGCAGATGGAATCCTGGATTGCGGAAGGAGTCTTCAGTACTTAGTATATCAGACGATAATGGATAAAGAAGAAAGGTTGATGAACTAGGAACCATATACGTAATACTGGAAGAAGTAAAAGAAATGACAGCAATCTTTTTGGTGTACCCTTTTCCAGGTAAGTATCATTCCAATTGCAACTAGAAGCAATGTATTTGCTGTACCCTGTGCCAGGTAAGTATGCTTCTAATTACAACTAGAAGCAATGTATTTGCTGTACCCTGTGCCAGGTAAGTATGCTTCAAATTACGACTAAAAGCAATCTATTTTGTGTACCTTGTGCTAGGTAAGTATCATTCCAATTGCAACTAGAAGCAATCTATTTGGCGTACCCTGTGCCAGGTAAGAATGCTACTATTAACAACTAGAAGCAATGCATTTGGTGTACCCTGTGCCAGGTATGTATTCTTCTAATTACAACTAAAAGCAATCTATTTGGTGTACCCTGTGCCAGGTAAGTATGCTTCTAATTACAACTAAAAGCAATCTATTTGGTGTACCCTGTGCCAGGTAAGTATGCTTCTAATTACAACTAAAAGCAATCTATTTGGTGTACCCTGTGCAGGGTAAGTATGCTTCTAATTACAATCAGAAGCAATGTATTTGGTGTACCCTGTGCTGGGTAAGTATGCTTCTAATTACAACTAAAAGCAATCTATTTGGTGTACCCTGTGCAGGGTAAGTATGCTTCTAATTACAATTAGAATCAATGTATTTGGTGTACCCTGTGCCAGGTAAATATAAGTCTAATTACAAGTAGAAGCAATCCATATGGTGTACCCTGTGCCAGGTAAGTATGCTTCTAATTACAAGTAGAAGCAATCCATTTGGTGTACCCTGTGCAAGGTAAGTATGCTTCTAATTACAACTAGAGGCAATCTATTCGACGTACCCTGTGCTAGGTAAATATACTTCTAATTACAAGTATAAGCAATCCATTTGGTGTACTTTGTGCCAGGTAAGTATGCTTCAAATTACAACTAGAAGCACTTAATTAGTGCACCTTGTGCCAGGTAAGTATGCTTCAAATTACAACTAGAAGTAACTTAATTAGTGCACCTTGTGCCAGGTAAGTATGCTTTTTTTTATCTGAATTACAACTATGAAGCATTCTATTTGTGTACCCAAAACCACCCCCTGTGCCAGGTAAGTATGCTTCTTAATTACACTGAGAATGCAACTCTATTTGGTGTACCCTGTGCCAGGTAAGTATGCTTCTAATTACAATTAGAAGCAATCTATTTGGTGTACCCTGTGCCAGGTAAGTATGCTTCTAATTACAACTAGAAGCAATCTATTTGGTGTACCCTGTGCCAGGTAAGTATGCTTCTAATTACAACTAGAAGCAATCTATTTGGTGTACCTTGTGCCAGGTAAGTATGCTTCTAATTACAATTAGAAGCAATCTATTTGGTGTACCCTCTGCCAGGTAAGTATGCTTCTAATTACAACTAGAAGCAATCTATTTGGTGTACCCTGTGCCAGGTAAGTATGCTTCTAATTACAACTAAAAGCAATCTATTTGGTGTACCCTGTGCTGGGTAAGTATGCTTCTAATTACAATTAGAAGCAATGTATTTGGTGTACCCTGTGCCAGGTAAGTATGCTTCTAATTACAATTAGAAGCAATGTATTTGGTGTACCCTCTGCCAGGTAAGTATGCTTCTAATTACAACTAAAAGCAATCTATTTGGTGTACCCTGTGCTGGGTAAGTATGCTTCTAATTACAACTATAAGCATGTTTTGGTGTACCTGTGCCAGGTAAGTATGCTTCGAATTACAACCTAAAAGATTACAAACTAAAAGCAATCTATTTTGGTGTACCCTGCTGGGTAAGTATGCTTCTAATTACAATTAGAAGCAATGTGTTTTTTGGTGTACCCTGTGCCAGGTAAGTATGTTTCTAATTACAATAGAAGCAGGTATTTGGTGTACCCTCTGCCAGGTAAGTATGCTTCTAATTACAACTAAAAGCAATCTATTTGGTGTACCCTGTGCTGGGTAAGTATGCTTCTAATTACAACTAGAAGCAATGTATTTGGTGTACCCTGTGCCAGGTAAGTATGCTTCTAATTACAACTAAAAGATTACAACTAAAAGCAATCTATTTGGTGTACCCTGTGCTGGGTAAGTATGCTTCTAATTACAACTAGAAGCAATGTATTTGGTGTACCCTGTGCCAGGTAAGTATGCTTCTAATTACAACTAAAGGCAATCCATTGTGCGTACCCTCTGCTAGGTAAATATGCTTCTAATTAAATTTAGAAGCAATCCATTTGGTGTACATTGTGCCAGATAAGTATTTATTTTGGACAATGTTCATGTGTGCCCCTTGACGAACCATTCCCAACTGGCTAACATTAAATCTTAAACTCTGTACAAGTTTGTTTCGCCATATTTAACTCAATTCTGACAGAATTTTCTTGCCTCTAGTTAGCATAAATGAATATCTAGATATCTGACTTATATGAGTCAAGGGAAATTTTCTTTATGTGAAGTATTTTCAAGTCGAAAGATGTCTTGAATACGACTCGTTGTGATTGTGAACCAAATTATTTTTTTCGTTAACAGATTATGTTGGCGGCATGTTTATTGAGTAAAAATATTACGTGATTCCGATCGCTATTTTCACGATATTTATCTATTTTTTATCTTTTATCGACGTGAAAACAACGTTAAAATGTGTTCTTTCAAGCCCAGTAGTTTTGATTAAAAAGATTTTCTCAAATATTACCTACGGTTGTGTTTGATGACATAAGATTACGTGAATTTTATCCTTGTTCCCGATGCATGATAAAAGTCATTGGCAGCTTGAACAGTTTTCTCAGCTTCAGCTACAAAATGGTTAAAATTTAACGTATATTTCTTTGTTGATCTCTGATATACTTATAGCGGATAAAATTATTACATAAAAATATCTCGGTCCTATTCTACATAAAACATCATTTATAACATAACTACGGTAATTGTTTACTAACGCACGATGGTTGAAATGCAAGCCAAACGGATATTGTTGTTATCCAATTCGGTTGTAATCAGCAAAAAAAAAAAAAAAAAAAAAAAAAAAAAAACTGTTTCTCGTTCGGTTGTTCATGGCTGTACAGATTTACGCAACATGTATAACGTTATAATAATACTTTCATCCTTCTCTTTTGGTGTTTTTTAACTTATTTAACCAGATGATAGGATAAAGTTACGCTATTGTAATTTGGTCTCTCGTAAAATCAGATTATCTTAAGACGAATTATCACAACTTGAACACTACCTGTACAGTGTATGAAACCTCACTCTATCTTTAAATATGTTTTCTATTATGTTTTTATACAATATCTGTTATTTAGAAATGTATTTTTTTATATAGTAACATGAAACATAAAAATATAGTGTGGCATTTTGAGGTTTGGAACGGATTAAGAGCATTAAAGTATTTCCAATGGGGGAAATGTGCGAGCAAATTGACCTACGAGCTCGGCCACGGAACAAATGAAACTCGTAGGTCAAGGTACCACTGTAGACTAATGGAGAAAAGGTAAAGAAAATGGTAAAATAGAAAGCATTTTTCAGAGGATCCATTTTTTTGCAATAAGCTCTGATTCTGAATCTCTCTAAAGCTATAGCGACCATTTCCTAATATTAGTGTTATCAGTAAACACTACATATCTGATAAGGACTTTATAAGAACTTCAAAGGGCAAGAGGAAGAGACAAGATACAAAAGATCAGAAGATGAGAGCTTCAAGAAGTTTGTCGCGAGAAAGGAAGGGGGTTATTGCAGAATCAAATCTGGACAAAATGGCAGAGATGAGTGAAATTACAATACAGGTAACAAAGAAAAGATAATGAGAATATGAAGGAGAACGCAGGTAAAGAGGAAAATTAAAAAGAATACTCTTATGTTAAGAAACAAGTTCTTCATGATCCATATTGGGGTTCTTTTCTGAACAAGAGCGAAATGTTTGGTAGTTTTCCCGTGGAGTCGTTAATGGTTAACGCGCATGAGGTTAAGATGAAGGCAAGCTTATGGGGTTAATCGCCTGTGAGCCGAAATGGGGTCTTTTTCCCTATTCTCATAGCGTTACTTTCAGCTATACTTTTTTAAGTAACTCAACAGGAACGGGATCCCAAGGTCCCAGAACACCATATTTGGGGACGAAGCTTAGAACTGAGATTACGAAATAATATATATATATATATATATATATATATATATATATATATATATATATATATATATATATATATAGTACAAATAACCGTTATAGTTTACTATAGAACGAAAACAAATAAAAAAGGCTCTGGGTAAAAGAGATTCGAAGTAGTAGAAAGAAGACCTTAAAAGCCTCAAATGGTTTTCCAGAACTTTAAAGCGGTTTCCATTATTCCGGACCATCCTTTGCGGGGATTCGCCCGAATATTGAAAAGCTTTTACGTAAACTTTAAATGCTCTACTTTCTTGCTCTAGTTTATTAAATATTAATTCAGAAATGGAATTATGTTGGCCAACCCAGTGCTGGCCGGGAAAACTGAATGATACCGATAAACTTGCTCTCTCTCTCTTTCTCCTCCTAACATTGGGAGTGTCACTATTCATCTAAGCGATCTCAAGAACTGTGGATTAGACACTATATCTTTCATTTTCGTTTATTTTTACATTTCACCCTGTTCTTCACACGCCCCCCCCTTTGGTAACAGTGATGTCTTACCCCTCACAGTGTCCTTTTCCAGATGGTAAGTGAGATGTGTACCAAGTTGGTTAGGATTGCTCAGTGCATTTCACAGTCATTCTGGAACATGCATACATTATATATATATATATATATATATATATATATATATATATATATATATATATATATATATATATATATATATGTGTGTATATATATATAGTATATATATATATATATATATATATATATATATATATATATATATATGTATATATATATATATACTATATATATATATATATATATATATATACTATATATATATATATATATATATATAATATATATATATCTATACCATATATATATATATATATATATATATATATATATATATATATCATATACGAGTGTATATATATACATATATATATGTATATATATATATATATATATATATATATATATATATATATATATATATATATATATATATATATATATTATACTATATATATATATATTAAATATATTTATATATATATATATATATATATATCTACTATATATATATATAGTATATATATATATATATATATATATACGCACACACATATATTTATATTGTATGTAGTCATAATGTATGTGTATCTTGACGCTTTTGGAAAAACATTCAAATGACATTTTTTTTCCACTTGCATTAATTTTATTTTCCTATCTCTCTCTCTCTCTCTCTCTCTCTCTCTCTCTCTCTCTCTCTCTCAGCACCGATCAGGACAGTATTTGTCAATAAATTTAACAAATTGTCAAGACCTAACTTTCCGAAATGTCCTTCAGCATTGACGGTGAATGTCATTAATCAGATTAGTTAACGGGTCCTTTGACAAAAGTGGCAATGGTGTTAGGCAACTGCGCAGTACTATCATTATAGCACTGCTACGACTGGAGAGTAGAGGTTGCGTGTAAAGTTTCAAGGTTGTGCATGAAATCCACGACTTGATACGTATGCACTGTTTTTTATCTTATTTCTTTCCGTGTGTTTTTTTTTTAATTTCATTTGCCGCATATAATAATTTTTATCGCTACACTATTTCACGATAATATACGTACATACATATACACACACATACATACACAGTAGTAGTAAAAATGAATCTCCCCTGTAACGGCTCGTTCCTAAAATCTGCTAAATCGGGAAACCGTCTGCCTTTTGATACAACCCTGTTTTTCCAGCCTACTATTTTAGTCATTAAAAGTATGAGAGAAACTCATTGTTTCTGGGTATTTCGTATCTACAGTAGACAGAGCCATTGGCATAATTACTATCGGTACCATAATTTTTTTTATTCTTACGACACAAGGAGCCCATTTGTAAGATCAAATGATCCATGACAAATCGTCCCTCCAAATTGACAACATTAAGTCCCAACGGGTCATAGGTGGTCTAGTCTAATATACAAGTCAGAATAAAAAAAAACTATTAGAAATGCTAATATATGCCTCATTAACTCATTCAAGAGCGTCACATGGAGTCAGATTGTTAATTGAGAGTATGATATACTTTACCTGGTCATTAAAGGTGTCAAATGTTTTGTCAAAAGTTATTTACACCTGTCAGTTTACCTGCAGTCGTTTCTATAGACGACTGACTAATGAGTCAGTTTTGCTCTTATGAGGGATCAGTTATTTTGCGTTCATTGTCATGATTTTGTAACTAAAATAGAGTGAAGGATATACTACACCTTTCTATTTATTTATGAATATAGACACAGACATACCATACGCACACATGCATATGTTCACGTATATATGTATATATATATTATATATATAAATATATATATATATATATATATATATAATATATATATATATATATATATATATATATATATATATATATATATATATATATATATATATATATATATATATATATATATATATATATATCATATATATATATATATATATATATATATATATATATATAGGATAATATATATATATATATAGATATATAAATATATAAAAAGGTTCCAGACGAGATATTGTATCGGCAATCAGCAGGGTCCATCAAACACATCAAAAAGTCCATGGTTTATTACAAAAACGTTTCGCGCATAACTCAGTGCATCTTCAGTCTGTAAACTTATAGTGCATGTTTTAAGAATTTTAATTGAATTCCATTTACAATATGGTTTACAGGGCTATCCGTTACTCTTCAAGCTGGTCACTTTTTCACAATGAAATAGAGTTTTTAGTAAGTTTCTTTTCGCAGAACTCTTATCCAGAAAATTTGGTTTATAAAAGATTATAACAGACTGCTTTCAAAAAACACTTTTTTTTAAGCCAACTCCCTCTTACAACGTAGAAAAGAAAAAGCTATTCGCTACCATCCCTTTTATCTCAGATAATAATTTCTTAAGTGAAGTGAAACGCATTATTGAACTAGAGTTTGGCTGCCTTAATATGCATCTTATCCCTATCAATCCTCTTAAGACTTGCACATTTTTCAACCACAAAGATAAACTGCCGACCTTCATGAGATCCAACATTATTTACAAATTTAAGTGCCCGGGATGTCCCGGTATTTATGTTGGTTCTTGCCGAAGGTTGTTGCAGATGAGATATTGCAGTCACCTGGGATATAGTTTCAGAACGGGACAGAGAATTAGCAAACCTGAATTCTCTAATACTAGGAACCATGCGTCCATATGCAGGATTCAAGTTGATAAGAAACATTTTTCTA
Source organism: Macrobrachium nipponense (assembly GCF_015104395.2). Taxonomy (NCBI): domain Eukaryota; kingdom Metazoa; phylum Arthropoda; class Malacostraca; order Decapoda; family Palaemonidae; genus Macrobrachium; species Macrobrachium nipponense. The sequence goes on from NC_061109.1 coordinate 64,434,366, forward strand.
TTATTGGTGGTACAAGCCACAGTAACTACCTCACCACCCTTGAGTCTTTATAATTTAAACGGCTGGTTCCGTCTTTAAACTCCCACGTATCTGCTGCTCCTCTATATCTAGCATAACTGAAGTCTTGGGTGGGTCTTCAGTCTTGGTCATTCGTTCTTCCTTCTCCACTCTAACAGGTTGTTAAGCACTGGGTCTCTCTTTTACTTTTGACACATTCTTGTGATGGTTTTTTAAAGTAAAGTTAATTCTTAAGTTTTTTCAATTTTTTGATATTTTTATTTACTTTTTAATGTTATTTATAATATTTTTAATGAGTATGTTTTAAGTTTACAGACTGAAGATGCACTGAGTTATGTGCGAAACGTTTTTGTAATAAACCATGGACTTTTTTATGTGTTTGATGGACCCTGCTGATTATAAATATATATATATACGTACAACTTCACCTTACCTTG
>NC_061109.1:64439820-64447320 GCF_015104395.2 Macrobrachium nipponense
TACTATTGCACCAGCCCCAGATTTTTTGCCATGCCCTCAGGTTAGGTTAGGTTAGGTTACTTTAGTTCAAACAAATACTGCGTAGGTAAGTTGGTTGTGGGAAACACAAGTAGATTATTTTCAAGAAGATTCTATCGTAAATTTCTAAGATGTGGCGTCCCGCTCTTTTCAGGGAAGGTACCGGTACTAGGCAACAGTTTGGAAATATACATCCCACATGCCTCATTCAGTCTTGTTTTTAATTTACAAACAGTCATAATTGTAGCATATTCTGTAGCTCACTTATTCAATTGTTTTGGTTACAGGACAGCCATGTTCAGTTCTTTTTCATATATCTAACATTCTCTCAGTGATTCTCTGTCATATTTGTAATTTTGTCGTGAATCTTGACTTCAATATCATCTGCCCTAGCTGTAATTAAGGCTTTGTAGTGACAGGCGTATCCAAAAAAGAAGAAAGTGTGAAGAATTCGAAAAGAGAGTGTTGAGAGGGTACTGTGGGTATTACTGTTAAATACGAATGCGTTAAAAATTATCTGTAGATTATATATATATATATATATATATATATATATATATATATATATATATATATATATAATATATATATATATATTATATATATATATATATATATATATATATTATATATATACATATATATATATATATATATATATATATATATATACTATATATATATATATATATATAATATATATATATATATATTTATGCAGAAGCCAGGTACTATGTCGTACCTCTAAGTAAACGGGGATACAATCCACAATGAAGTAAAATCCTCTTGTAGTTTAAAATATATATTTCTTGCACAGGATTAAAGCTTTCGACCATCAACTGTGGTCTTGTTCACCAAAATGTGATATGTCACCTCAAGGAACTAACAAGTAAGAGCACAAACATTTGAAAAAACAACGGTTAGGTAACAAGCTAGTTTATATTATGAATGATCAGGCGGTTGAGCCCCTCATTCTTTCCAGAATTCGTCTTGATCTTCGGGGGGGAATGTTTCTATTGTCAACTGTTTGTTCTCTGCAGTTGACAAATTCTGGAAAGAACGAGGGCTCAACCGCCTGATCAATCATAATATAAACTAGCTATGTTACCTAACCGTTGTTTTTTCAAATGTTTGTGCTCTTACTTGTTAGTTCCTTGAGGTGACATATCACATTTTAGTGAACAAGGCCACAGTTGATGGTCGAAAGTATTAATCCTGTACAAGAAATATATATTTTAAACTACAAGAGGATTTTACTTCATTGTGGATTGTATCCCCATATATATATATGTGAGGCCTAGGGTTTTTGATTGATAATATATTGTCCATGTGTTCTCTGTGGCCTATGGAATGTGGAGAACAGTGCAGAGGTAACGACCTGAGAGTAGCTGATGAATGAGTTTCTGGGGATGGCATGAGATAAAAGTGCTTAGTTCGACAAGTCAATGCACGACAGTTTATGAACTCTTCTCAAAGTGCCTTTGTGAAACTGGATGCAGCTAGAACCGTGAGGCGCTAACGAAGTGTGTGTTCGTATGTGCGTGTGCGCCTCTTTCTGTTAAAAGAGTGTCATACCCAAGCCTATGGGAGGATTTTGACAAAGGGTCTTCAAGTCACAGGCAAGATGCCGTGGCGTTCGCCGGGGAGTTTTTATTAACTGTGTTTAAGTGTTCCGGTTGCTTGGGTGAGTGTTGAAGTGCTTTAGCCGAAGACTGGCTTGTTGTCTGTTTGACATTTTCAAGAATATCTGATTTTAGATTTTGTTGCTAAACTTATGTGTACTTACCGGGATGTGTTCTGTATCTTTGAAACAGACGATTCTGGTACTTCTGGAATGCAGGGGGAGAAAGAGTTCCCAGAGGGGTGTAGACTTTTTGGTGACTAGACATTGCACTATTCGGGGTTTTTTGAGTTAGTCTGTAAGACTGGATTACTTGATTGATTGATTTATTTATTCATTGTCAATAAACGTTAATGTTATGATGCGACTCTCTCATTTTCATTACCTATTAGAATGGAGAGAAAGAGGTGGAGAGAGAGAGAGGTGTCGGTGCTAGAGTTGCCGAGAGAGAGAGAGAGAGAGAGAGAGAGAGAGAGGTGTCGGTGCTAGAGTTGCCGAGAGAGAGAGAGAGAGAGAGAGAGAGAGAGAGAGAGAGAGGCTGTGTGTTGGTTTGCCTTCCGTTTCGTGTCATGCTTACCTAATGAATAATGGGGGGGGGGGGGATCCCCCCATTAACAGTGGTGGTAGGCGGTGAAAAAGGTGTTATAAAAGAGTTTTTCTTTATGCCTAGGAACACCAATGAGAGATGGGTGACCAGTTAGGGGTTATGGGTTTTGGCTTAGCGATAGTTTTCGAACGACAAAGCCTTTGTGGGATTGTGGAAAATCGTTAAACTGTTAGTTTTTAGTTACTTAGTGAGAAAAAATGAGAAAATATCTATCTGTAAACTGTGCTAAAGGGAGGGAAGGATTTTATTGGACTCAGCATTTTTCCCAGGCAGTCAGCCTAGACGCAGTGGGCGCACCCAGTATGACTTTTGCTTGTGTAATGACGAGTGCATCCCGAGACGGCCGTGCGGGTGTTGTTGCTCGTGCATATATCACTGCCGTGCATTTCGTGAATTTCGAGTTCTTTTTGTTCCCATTATGGAGTGGTGAGTGTTAAAACTATTGTTTATCAAAGGGAGAGGGTTTTTGTTTAAATGTTTCAGTGGAATGGGATTGGTTCAAGAGGTCAAAAATTTTTCTTGTCTTTGCCCCATTGTAGCAGAAGTGACGTGTTTTCTTTATTCACGCCTGTTTATGATAGACGTATTCGTCTTTGTTTTAAACACATAAGAGTGTATAGAGATGTGTTTATGCATGTGAACTGTGCTTGGATAAGCATACTTGGCTTAGAGACAAGAGCGGACACAATTTTACGGGCTCAGCACATTTCTGCAGAGAAGCGCGTTGCATTGCGAGGGTACTACTGGCCTCCCTCGAGAGATAGTGCAGGGAGATGGGCACTAGTGTATACCTTGGGAGGGGGTCCTCAGACACTGTTTAAGGGGAGATGGGGGTACTACTGGTCTGCCTCGGGGGAGTGTTCTGCCGCTTGACTGAGGGGTTGTTCTAACGGGGGGAGAAATTTTTTTTTCTCAGTGTGGGTGAACTCCCCCTTTTCCTTTCTTTTTCTTTGTGTTGGGGTATGGATTTGCCCTTGGCATTGAATGCTAAGACATCAGCTGATTGATAAGTTGATGAAGGGAAATGTCCGTAGAGTCTTTTTTTTTAGAAAAGAGATATTTTTTTTCTTTCTTGGAGGAAGAGAAAAGGAAATAAAAATAGATTTTTCTTTTCCGTGAATGCGGGGAAAAGTAGTTAACATGCACGGGATGTGTTATATGTTTTCTTTGTGCCTTGAAAGACACAAATATAAGGGGGATACATAGATTTTTTTTTTTTATTGTGTTGGAGAGATTACTTTGAAAATGGTGCCAAATGGTGTTGCCCGGTGCCGTGAATGGTGTATGCTGGAGAAATTGTATGTCATGAGGTTCAGCAATACTGTTGTATGCTATTTTGAATTTCACCCTTACTTGGGATCTTTGCAAGAGAATTATTGCTATGGAGAGTTATTATTATTATTATTAATAATTGTTATACTTGAGATGTGTCACGGGAGGTTTGCTTAAGTATAATTATCATTACGGGAGACTTGTTTTACGAGAGATTTTGAGATATTTCATGGGAGATTAGTTGATAATTATTACAGATAATTATTCAAGGAGAATTATTACAATGAATTAATGGGAGAAGTCTTGTCTTAATTATTTGTTGAGTTTTTGTAACTTTGGAGAATATTTCAGTGATTCACTGGGGATGAGTTTCGCTGAATCTTGATGAATCTGACTGAATCTTGGTGAATTGTGGTGAAACTTGCTGAACTTTTGCTGAATTTTGTGCTGAATTTTTGGAGAATGGACAAGCATTAACATTGGTGATATTATTTGTACTGATACTAGTGATTTTGATGATAGCAAAGTTTTGGTGATTTTGTGATAGTGATACTTCTGATACTGATTTTTTTTTTATATACTAATACGTGGGAGCTGTAATGCTATCAAGGGAGGTAAATTCTTTTTTTGAATTTTGGGAGGAACTAATAACACATTATTTTAGTTTTTTTTTTCTTTTTTTGTGTTCAGCAGATAATTGCTTGACATCTAGTGAGTTACGGGAGATAGTGACCAAGGCCGTTGATTTTTCTTTCTCCTTTTTTGGAAATTAGCCATCGCTGACACAAGTTTTTTTTACCAAGGGTGAATTTGAATTGTTTTTTTTCTTTTTCTCCAGTTAGTGTGAATATTATCTCAGTTCGTGACTTAGAGTCATTGTTCGGGAACATGTTTCGTGTGTTTTAGCTATTTGATGCTATAGAGAAATGTATGGGAGAATTTTTTGCATAGTTTTGAAAGCATACGTAATGGCACTACATTTTTTCTCTGGATATTTGTGTTCCAGAAATTGTGAGTTTTCTTGCACAATACATTTGTTGTATTTGTGACAACTTTGTGAGAGATAGGAAACTTGGTTAAGTTTTCTAGTGACTTATGTCGTAGTGCATATGGAGAAGTCTTGGCTAAGACACTGTGAACTTGGAGTTCTGTTATAATGAGTTGTGGCACACTGGTGATTTTTTCGAGAATTTTCTAGACAGTTTTATTTGCCGAGTTTTGCCCTTTTTTTTAGCAGTTATGCTAAATGGAGTGAGTTTTTATAGTTTTTGACTATAACATTGAGTTATTCTCTGGAGAATTGGAGTTTATTTTTAATTGGAGATATATTTGGAGTTATAATAGGACAAGTATATATTATTTTGGAGTTATAAATTTGAGATAATATATTTTGGAGATATATTTTTGGCCATTTTTGATATTTGCCAATGGTGATGAGAGCTATGTTTAGTTCAATTATTTTGCAGCCATCTTTGTTGCAAATGGAGACACATTTTTTTGGAGATATATTTTTTGGAGCCTTGTTCTGTTCCACATGGAGTATTGTGGAAATAGAGGTAAATATTTTGTAATTTTGTATTTGCCGAAATAGAGGTGATTATTCTCTATTCCTGGAGTGGTGATTTTTTCTTATTAACATGTGGCTAATGGAGAAATAAGAGAGAAATATAAGGGGTTGGTTTTTAACCAAATGGAGGAAATATTATTATAACCGGAGTGGTGTTATTGTTAATATGGCGAAATATATGGAGTTGGAATTAATCTTTGGCGGGTGACCCTTCTTTTGTGGTTATGGGAGTTTTTCTCGAGACAAGAGAAGATTTCTGTGGCTCTTTCTCTTTGGTTTCGTGACTATTTAGAGGCGAGTGACATTACTGCATTAAGAGTCATTTGGAGATGTGTGCATTTTTTATGTTCACAAGTGTATTATTTTTGGAGAAATATAATGGGGTAAAGCCATGTTGAGAGAATAAGTCTTCGAGACAAAATTTTGAACACATTAGTCATATCCTGGAGTTAATTCGTGAAATGTGTCTGTTAGACTTTTTTTAGAGAACATGAGTTTCAAACTTATGTGTCTGATCTAGACAATTTTTATGCTACTGTCTGAGCATAAGTCCGCAGGCGATTTTTCTGCTGACAAGCGATTTGATGAGCCGTGTGCTGACTTTTCCTCTGATGATGATAGATCAGAATTTTCGCAATATCTGGAAATGTTTACAATAGCATTTCATGAAAGCGCATGTGTAAGAGTTTGCTTTCTGGCAAATTCCATAACTTTACATGGAGCATTTCTTGGGAAAAAATGCGGGGTGTTATGCATATTATACATGTGTTATGTATTTTGTGATTGGGGAAACTTATTTGTGGTTATTTTTATTTTTTTTTTTCTTCTTCCTTTTCCTACGAGAGATTTAATTGGGGGATTGAGCTTAAGTAGCATTTCTTTTTTGGACGGGAGATTTGATTTTACCGGGAGATGTAATTTTTCGAGGGTTGTTACTTACGTAAAAGGGAGTTTGACATTAAGTCTTTTTGTAATTAATTGTATGAGCGAAGATTTTTACTGATTTTGTGGGTTGTTTAGATATCAAAGCTTGAGAGAATATTTTTTGGGTCTAGGCGTGTTACGTAATTCTTTTTTTTTCCTTAGGCACATTACGATTTTTTTTTTCTTTTTTTTTGTGAGCACATTCAAGTTTGAAATGTGAGTACAGAAGTCCGTGGAGTTGCTGTGATTTCTGAGTTGTGTGTGCTGATGTGTGAGTTTGGAGAATTGAGTTGGAGAACTTGATGTTTTTTTTCTTTGAGAGTTGCGATAATGACTTATGATTTAGTAGTCATATTAAAGGGAGTTAATTGGGAGACGTTCAGTTAGTATTTCTGACTTTTTGAGATTATTGTTTGATAGAAGTAGTATGTCTGGGTTAATTTTCTTGGATTGACCAGTGACTTGACTGACATACTAACACACACCAAAAAAAAGTCGTTTCCCGACGCCAGCAAGACGTCCACCGCCGTGTGCAGAGGGGTTGCTGTTATTTTTACCCCAGGGTGATTACAAGAATTTCCATGATGGTGATTACAAGAGTTTCCACGTGGGTGATCGCGAGAATTCTACAGCGTGTCTTTTGGGGATCTGCAGAAGCCATGAGAAGTCTTCTACAATGGGGTAGGCATTCCGTCTTCCTACAGCCTGTTGCTGTCTGTTCAGCTACTTGCAGACAAGCAAAGAGGGATATTCAAGAAATGCAGAAAATATGAGAGAATATGCGTCTAGTGCTATTTGGAGATTAAAACGTGATAAGACTTTATTTTATAATGCCAGAGACGTGCAGTTTTTACTTGTATTTTGTTTTAAGCCGGCCAGTGTTTTGTATTATAAGCTATTTTGCTAGGCGGGGGCTAGCATATTGGGTGGCCGAGCACTGTGAGGCCTAGGGTTTTTGATTGATAATATATTGTCCATGTGTTCTCTGTGGCCTATGGAATGTGAAGAACAGTGCAGAGGTAACAGACCTGAGAGTAGCTGATGAATGAGTTTCTGGGGATGGCGTGAGATAAAAGTGCTTAGTTCGACAAGTCAATGCACGACAGTTTATGAACTCTTCTCAAAGTGCCTTTGTGAAACTGGATGCAGCTAGAACCGTGAGGCGCTAACGAAGTGTGTGTTCGTATGTGCGTGTGCGCCTCTTTCTGTTAAAAGAGTGTCATACCCAAGCCTATGGGAGGATTTTGACAAAGGGTCTTCAAGTCACAGGCAAGATGCCGTGGCGTTCGCCGGGAAGTTTTTATTAACTGTGTTTAAGTGTTCCGGTTGCTAGGGTGAGTGTTGAAGTGCTTTAGCCGAAGACTGGCTTGTTGTCTGTTTGACATTTTCAAGAATAAATCTGATTTTAGATTTTGTTGCTAAACTTCATTGTGTTACTCCCGGTATAACGGGAGTGTTCTGTATCTTTGAAACAGACGATTTCTGGTACTT
>NC_061109.1:64449820-64467320 GCF_015104395.2 Macrobrachium nipponense
TGGAAAAAAACTATCAATTGTTGCAACCCACATATTTCGCTTCTGTATCCCTGCTCCTGGTGAATAATCTGGTCAAATAAAAAGTAACATCAGTATTTATAAGTCTTTTGCGGTTGTGGCAATACAAATTTGGTGGTCTGTACATGATCATTGACTTAAAGCAGGAAGGAGTTAACCTCTCCCGAAGTACAAGGGAATAACCTATTCTCCATTGGGTCAACCGTTACGACAGGTAACACTATCTACTTTTAATGAGTTAAAAAAGCACAATTTTGTTTATTACTAAGAAAGGTTAAAAAAGGAAACTTTTGACCGTTAACACAATGGTCCTCTTCAGCCAACTGACTGAAAATGTATGTTTTCCTTAAAGGACAATTTGGAAAGCTATTTTTTTGTGACAGTCCAAGACACCATCGAGCAACTATGGTCGTGAAAATAGTAGTCCTGTAATGGCTGTTCCCCAGCATCCGTAAGCCAACCGTTGGGATCTTCAAAACCGCTGTCCCTCGTTTGTAAGGTGCTTCCTGGATGGCCGACGACTTTCAGCATCGGTGCCTCCTGTTGTTTCTGCGACAACAGGAGGAGACGCAGTACCAGGGGCCTCGAGAAACTGCTTCAAACTGAAATTTAAAGAATGACAAACTGACCTGTCTGTATGTCTGTCCTCCTGGGAGGGAGCTAAAACTATATATAGAAGTAATCAAGCAGGAACGTAGAAGCGGAGTAGAGGGGCTTTGATAAATATTTGTAACACTTTAGATGGCAATAAAGCCTTTACGCAGGAGGACAGACATACAGATAGATTAGTTTGTCATTCTATAAATTTAAATTTTAGTCAGTTTCTCGAGGACCTTGGTATTGTCTCCCTCATCTCTCCTCGCACAGGCTGTCGAAGTGGCAGTTGTGTCACAAACATCAGGAGGCACTGATGCTGAAAGTCGTTCGCCGTCCAAGACGGTGTTTTACGAAAGCGCGGATGACTATTGTTTTAAGCGTGTTGCGTTTGTTTTTTTTTCACGAAAGCGCTTTTTTTTTTTTTTTTTTTTTTTTTTACGACAATAGTTGTTCGTTGGTTTCTTAGACTGTCACAAAATAAGACATTTTCAAATTGTCTTTTAAGGAAAACATACATTTGTAGTCAGTTGGCTGATGAGGACCGCTGTGTAAACGGTCGAAAGCTTCCTTTTTTAATCCTTTTTGTATTTAAAAAAATATACAGTATCATATACATCATTGTGTTTTTTTTTATTCATCTTCACCGGTCACGGTACAGTGATGCACTACAAATGTTCTACTTTTCCAACCTGTCCTGAAAAAAAAAAATGGGAGAAAAATACTCTAGCTCAGCAATCACAAAAAAAAGTTTGATAATCTAATAAAGGAGAAAAGACGTATCTTAGTGATGGAGGAAATCTACAACTCATCCTAGTATTTTGCTTCAAGAAACCCACAATATTTAGAAGCCTGATGTGAGTGACAATGGATACCATGAGACCTGAGAAGCCAACATGGTAAAGGACTGAGCGAATGACATTTAGGCAAAGAAGAAATTTATTAAATGGTTATTTCTAGTCATGTGATCTTTCCCAAATGAAACCGACGTGACCTAAATACCAAATAGGAGATAAAGGTTAGATGTTAACCTTAGCTATACAAGGAATGATCGCACTTGGTACTGCGCATGCGTATTCGTACGTACAAACGAACGTATATGGAATGCATGAATGTTCATATGATTTTAGAACTAACCAGTGCACTTGATACTTTATACTTTAAGTTTATTTATGAGTGTAATTGTCAATTAATGTTACTTTTTTTTATTTTCTTGAAAAATATGAATATTATCTACGGGTTTATCTCGTATTCTCAAATCTCTATTTCCTTCATTATACAAAATGTTTCACAAAATGAAACTCTATTCTACTAATTAAATAAAGGACAGTTTTGTTTGCTCCTCATTTAATTGCAAGACAAAAACCTTCAGAGGAAATGAATATGACATTAAACGTATCAATTACAAATTACGATTTAAGTCAGTAATGAGGCGGGTAATGTATCATAGTATTCCAAGGCTAAAGATTTAACAAAGAAATTAAGTAACTGTCTCGAATTTGAAAGTTTTCGAGAAGATGAAATCAATGAGAGAGGGAGAGAGAGTTGACTCGGTGCCTAAACCTCATTTTTATTTCCTTTCTTCGACTGATATTCGGTTATTAATTTCCTAAATTATCTGAAGGATTGAAAACTGTTTCCTTTGTGAGAAAAAGATAATTTCTGGAAGAAATTAATCCGTGTCAACCTCATTTCTGGTCGCTTAGCAAGATTTCTCTCCTTCCCACTTGCGGAGATTTCTTTCGTAATAATTAGCAAAATTTATTCATCAGAAATAATAGTCATCTATTTACCATAAACATATTTATTCATCTCTATATCATTCTTCGTTCTCATTGTACTTTAATAAATAACAGTAATTTCTCTCTGAGCAAAACGCATAACACAACGACTCCGCCCTTGGCTGATTAACCAGAAGCTGTTTATAGAGCAATAAACTGTATCTAGTAGTTTACGTAGAATTTATTGGCCATTAAAGGCTTTGGTGTCTGTTCCCTGTCAGATATATGGGGATAGGACCATTCCATCAGCTCTCAAACAGGCCATATGAGGATGACCTTTGACTAATTTCCCTAAAACCTGGACGGTGCTGTTTGCCAAAATAACAAGCGATTTATTGAGAAGACTTCTGCTACATAATTACTTAGACGAAAACCAAAGACGACTCCGGCCCCGAACTGAACTACTCCTACGGAATAATACCGGCACTGACGACGACCCCTGCTTGACCTGGACCTGATATCCTGTTCTGATAAAAGATTACCTTCAGCACTTATAATTTTTTGAAAATTCCCAATATGAATATTGGCCAGTTACTCAGAAACATCGCTGAGCCTGAGAGGCGAATTGTACGGAAAATAGAAAAAACAATATATAAAATCAACTCGCTTAATTGTGCGATTCTTTTTAACAGTATTCGCCTAAAAGAGACTCTTCTACCAACCAAAAGTATTATTATTATTATTTTAATTACTATTATTATTATTATTATTATTATTATTAATTATTATTAATTCATTTTTTTTTGGTTTAAAGATTGATGCGGCAGCATCAGTGGGACATTGATTTTATATATTGGTCTTTTCAATTCTTCTTATTATTCTCTTCTCATCAGGGCTGATATTTGCTAATAGCTGGCCGATGTTCATATCTTGGTTAAAGAAATGTTTTCTAAAAATACTAAGTTTATTGTTATGATAACAAAAGTGATTAACAAATCTTAGTAATGGAATTCCAACGTTTCCAAAACCGTATCATCGGTTCATTTTCAAGGAAAGGTGAGCGTGAACTGATTGGAATGGGGTCGTTCGGCGGTATTTATTGTGTCCCAGGTGCTCTGTCTGCTGGGCGCTGCGTTTTCATTGGCTGAACAGAGGATTAAGTCCCTGAGTCAAGCCGTCTTGCAGAGGTGGAAGCTCGCACTGCTCTTCGCGTGCGGACTGGAACGTGAGACTGGGAGCATAGTATTGGGCAGGGGCACCTGATTGGTCCGTTCGATCGGCTCTATGTCCCGCCCGGGCAGCGCCCTACGTGCCACCGTCGGAGGAGTGAAGTCTCTTGAGTGGTGTTAAGGCTGGGTCTCTCCTTCCCAATGTGTAGGGCCTCTAAGAGGCGGAGGCGACGGTGGTCTGCTGCCTTATCGATAATACCAATATTAGGAATAATGTCCTTCCGAGTTATCCTGGTATTGTGGACGTTTTTTGCATGATTATGGATGGCGCCTTCCTGAGCGTGGCAGGATATCCTCTTGGAAAATCGCATCGTTGTCATACCAATGTAGGCGCCGGGCATTCCCGGACAGGGCATTTGTATTGGTAGACAACGTTAGTTTTCTTGAGAGGGTCCTGCATCACAGGGGCTGGGTTGTTTTTCATAATCAGGCCACTGGTCTTCTTGCTTTTATAGTAAACTGATCAATTTTACTTTTTTCGCAGGGTCCGTGGGGGAGACATTCCTTTCGATGATGTTACGAAGGGCTCGTTCATCCTCTTTGTATTTCTTGTGAAATGCTCCCTTGTAAAAGAGAGTGACGTCTTCAAGGGCGACGGGGCGAGGCTCCTGCTGGTACCACTTATCGATGTTTCTGCGAATGGCTTTTACGATGTCCCGGTTGGAATACCCGTTGTTAATTAGAACTTGGGCAACACGTTCTAATTCAGTGTGCGTGTCCTTCCACGAAGAGCAGTGTGAGAGAGCTCTCTTGATGAAGGCGCTGATTGCAGTGCGTTTGTATCTCTCTGGACACTCGCTCTCGCCGTTCAGGCACATGCCCAGGTTCGTGGGTTTCGTATACACTTGTGTTACGAAGCGTTCTTCTTGTTGCCCGACGAGAAACGTCAAGGAAGGGGAGGCGACGGTCACGGCAATGCTCGATGGTGAAGTTGAGTCTGCTGTGGTCGTGGAAGGCTTGTCGCAGGCGCTCTATTTCTCCACCGTGTTGGCACTGATGAAGGTGTCGTCAATATATCGGACGTACATAGACGGTTTCTCGATGGTGGCGAATACCCGACGTTCCACAGTACCCATGTAGAAGTTCGCGAAAAGTACTCCGAGGGGAGAACCCATCGCTACGCCGTCTTTTTGCGTGTAAAAGCCATATGGCCTCTGTGGGTGGAGAAAGGGGCCCTTTTCGTACATATTTCAAGGAGTTTTTGGAGGCATGCTCAGGGATGTTTAATGCGGGGGCGTGGAGTCGTCTCTGTATACACGATCCAGAATTATCTGGATGTTTCATCCACGGGGGGACGTTCGTGAACAGGGACTCCACGTCCATCGATGCAATAACTCCTCCGGACGGTGTCGTTTTCAGGGCTTCTATAAACTCGGCAGAGGACTTCAAACTGTGGTCATCTGGAAACGTAAGGAGTCAAATAGCATTCAATTTCTTCGCAAGCTGGTATGTAGGAGCGGGAATTTGGCTAATGATGGGGCGTAACGGGTTCCCTGGTTTATGAGTTTTAACATTCCCGTATATATAGCCAAGGTCGTAGTCCCCTACGATCGGCAGCAAGTGAAGGGCATTGGAAGCTGCATTGACAGTCTCAATAATCCTATTGGCTCAGTTAATGTATCTACCGGGTTTCTTAGTAATTCTCTGGCAATTTGCTGCTGTCTGCCAGTATCTCATCCAACTTGTGGTGGTATTCCTCAGTGCGGATGAGTACAAATGCAGCGGTTTTATCGGCCCGACGGACGGTGACATCCTCTTTCGCTCGGAGTTCTTTGGCTGCTTCCCTCAGGCGCCTGTCGATCACATCACTCTTGTAATCGCGTTCCGTGAGGGCCTCGGCCAAGAGGAGGGCTGCAGGGCGTCCGTGGTTCGTATGGTGTCTTGATCTTCATGCTTGTGTATGGTGTCCAGCAGGTACTCGATCTCAAGGCGTTTCTCCATGGGCCTCGGTCGGGAACGCGGTGATTACAAGAGAGATGTGATCGACAGGCGCCTGAGGGAAGCAGCCAAAAGAACTCCGAGCGAAACAGAGATGTCACCGTCCGTCGGGCCGATAAAACCGCTGCATTTGTACTCATCCGCACTGAGGAATACCACCACAAGTTGGATGAGATACTGTCAGACAGCAGCAATTCCAGAAAATTACTAAGAACCCGGTAGATGACATTAAACGTGAGGCCAATAGGATTATTGAGACTGTCAATGCAGCTTCCAATGCCCTTCACTTGCTGCCGATCGTAGGGGACTACGACCTTGGCTATATATACGGGAATGTTAAAACTCATAAACCAGGGAACCCGTTACGCCCCATCATTAGCCAAATTCCCGCTCCTACATACCAGCTTGCGAGAAGAAATTGAATGACTATTTTGACTCCTTACGTTCCAGATGACCACAGTTTGAAGTCCTCTGCCGAGTTTATATAGAAGCCCTGAAAAACGACACCGTCCGGAGGAGTTATTGCATCGATGGACGTGGAGTCCCTGTTCACGAACGTCCCCGTGGATGAAACAATCCAGATAATTCTGGATCGTGTATACAGAGACGACTCCACGCCCCCATTAAACATCCCTGAGCATGCCCTCCAAAAACTCCTTGAAATATGTACGAAAAGGGCCCCTTCTCCACCCACAGAGGCCATATGTACACGCAAAAAGACGGGAGCTAGCGATGGGTTCCTCCCCTCGGAGTACTTTTCGCGAACTTCTACATGGGTACTGTGGAACGTCGGGTATTCGCCACCATCGAGAAACCGTCTATGTACGGTCCGATATATTGACGACACCTTCATCAGTGCCACACGGTGGAAGAAAATAGAGCGCCTGCGACAAGCCTTCCACGACCACAGCAGACTCAACTTCACCATCGAGCATTGCCGTGACCGTCGCCTCCCCTTCCTTGACGTTCTCGTCGGGCAACAAGAAGAACGCTTCGTAACACAAGTGTATACGAAACCCACGAACCTGGGCATGTGCCTGAACGGCGAGAGCGAGTGTCCAGAGAGATACAAACGCACTGCAATCAGCGCCTTCATCAAGAGAGCTCTCTCACACTGCTCTTCGTGGAAGGACACGCACACTGAATTAGAACGTGTTGCCCAAGTTCTAATTAACAACGGGTATTCCAACCGGGACATCGAAAAAGCCATTCGCAGAAACATCGATAAGTGGTACCAGCAGGAGCCTCGCCCCGTCGCCCTTGAAGACGTCACTCTCTTTTACAAGGGAGCATTTCACAAGAAATACAAAGAGGATGAACGAGCCCTTCGTAACATCATCCGAAAGGAATGTCTCCCCACCCGGACCCTGCGAAAAAAAGATTGGATCATTTACTCTAACAAAAGCAAGAAGACCAGTGGCCTGATTATGAAAAACAACCCAGCCCCTGTGATGCAGGACCCTCTCAAGAAAACTAACGTTGTCTACCAATACAAATGCCCTGTCCGGGAATGCCCCGGCGCCTACATTGGTATGACAACGATGCGATTTCCAAGAGGATATCCTGCCACGCTCAGGAAGGCGCCATCCATAATCATGCAAAAAAAACGTCCACAATACCAGGATAACTCGGAAGGACATTATTCCTAATATTGGTATTATCGATAAGGCAGCAGACCACCGTCGCCTCCGCCTCTTAGAGGCCCTACACATCGGGAAGGAGAGACCCAGCCTTAACACCACTCAAGAGACTTCACTCCTCCCGACGGTGGCACGTAGGGCGCTGCCCGCCGGCACCATAGAGCCGATCGAACGGACCAATCAGGTGCCCCTGCCCAATACTATGCTCCCAGTCTCCAGCGTCCGCACGCGAAGAGCAGTGCGAGCTTCCACCTCTGCAAGACGGCTTGACTCAGGGACTTAATCCTCTGTTCAGCCAATGAAAACGCAGCGCCCATCAGACAGAGCACCTGGGACACAATAAATACCGCCGAACGACCCCATTCCAATCATCAGTTCTCTCACTGATCCCACAGTGAGAAGAACTTCTCCTCCCTGAGACCTGCCTGCCGACTGCTGCTGGATACTGCCTGCTGCTGCTGCCGCTGCCGATTCCCGAGGGCCTGCCGACGACTTCTGCCGCCGTTGCTGCTTCCCAAGTGCCTGTCGACTGCTGCTGCTGCTGCTGCTGCGCCGCCGCTGCTGCTTGCTGCGCCGCTGCTGCCTGCTGTCTGCTCTCCTGTAGGGGCCGCCCCTGCTGCCTCTCCTGCAGAATAGACTGCCGAAGGGCGCCCCCAGCGTCGCCTGCTGCTAATTTGAAGGCTTTGCCTAGTAATTATTGCTGAGATTCAGCCAATATTATAAGGAAATAACGACTGACTTTAAAATAAGTCTCTACTTCTAACCTTCCATTACTAACAGACTCTCCTGTGGAAAATCTGGTAGCCGTTGTGGTCTTAAAACTCCAGTTGAAGCAGGACCCAAGAGTCAAAATCTCCCACTCTCGCCGTCTGTGGCAAGTGGCACAGGGCTGATAGGCTTGGCGCCTATAAGCCAAGAACCTAGGATAGGAGATAGGTGGTTGAAAGGATTGGCACTATAAGCCAAGAGAAAAGTTGTGAGTGTGAGTGTGTGTACTTGAAAACAGTAAACTGTTTTGTGTTTTATATTATTCCTTCCCCATCTTAAGGACCTCCCTGACTGTAGGACTTGACTGCTGGGTCGTCTTAGTGCTCGGAGAGCAGTAAGGAGATTCCCCAGCTGCAACTGCTGCAGTCAGTAAACAGCTACTAATAGGATAGATAGGGCCCCCCTTCAAGCAGAAAAGAAAATATTACAATAATAATAATAATAATTAAACTATATTAAAACAGCATTAGAAAGAATAAAATAGTAATAATAAAGTAAAGTAGAGTAAAGTAAAGAAAGTCAAGTAGAGTAAAGTAAAGCACAAGTAATTTTTATAGTATTATATATATATATATATATATATATACTATATATTATATATATATATTGTTACAGTAATAATAATAATAATAACAATAAAGTAAAAAGAGTCAGAAAGTAATAATAATAATAATAATAACAATAATTGATTACAGTTTCAGGTTCTTTAATTTCATTTTTCCACTCTAACTTTCACTTTGTCTGGTGCCCTAGGGCTTAAAAAAGGGTTGGACAACCTAACCAGGCCACACTGCTATCCTTCAACCCCCCTCTTTTGACTTGGAAGCACCCTAACGATGACGGGACATGGAACCTCAACGAATTCAAGAACAAGAAGTGACCACCAAGATGGAAGCGACTGAAGACCTAAGGAAAAAGAGGACGAAGGAGGACGACGACGACCAGGAGTGGACCACCGTTACCTCAAAAAGAACAAGAAAGCAGGAGAAGAAAAACCAGCTTTAAGGAAAATGCTCCGGAAAAGAACGCTAATGGAACAACCAAAATCAGGGAAAAAATGACCCACTTCAGGGTCACTGCAAACAATTCAGCTGAAGGATTCAGAGCCATAGCAGCCTTCCAGACCAGGTTCAAAAACCTGCAATTTCAGGCCAAGCCCAATAAGCAGGGTCAGTGGAACCCATCTCATCCAGAGATAACGAAAACGATCATCACCCTGAGGAACACGACAGCAATCAATATCAAGGAACTGAAAGAAGAAGAGAGAATTAAGAAAGCAGTAGTGGTTGGCTACCCACTTGAAATGCCTGAAAGCCACCTAACGAGCGCAGCCAATGTGACAGCTGCGATTAGAATGAAGAATAAACAAGGTATACTTACCAAGGCTGTACTAGTCACCTTTGTAGGGACCATCCAGAAAGAGTTGATTCTGGGAGTTCGAGGAGATATGGGGTGAAAACTTACTACCCGGAACCCCTAAGGTGCTTCAAGTGCCAGAAATTTGGGCACCATAAGAGCCAATGTAGGCAAAGCAAGAGACCTGTGCAATATGCAGCAGGAAACATCCAACTGAAGACTGCATTGCCAAAAGGAAAGCAGGGGAGACCACAACACCGAAGTGCCCCAACTGCGGCAAGCACACACGCCATGGCCTGGGGATGCCCGGAGAGACTGGCAAGAGTAAAAGGCCGCTCTGCCAAAGAAACCAGAAGAGAGAGGAGCTTGTCAGAGGAAGGGCAGCACCAAAACCTCAGCCCAGAAGAAGGTTCTATACCAGGGAGGAGCTGGAGGAATCCAGGAGGGAAGCAGGATTCAGCAGGAACGGAACAGCTCCAGGTCTGCATCAAGAAGACCTTCCCCCAGCACAAATCAAATCAGGCACCTAAGCCATTGCAAGGCTATATATACATCAAAACAGTCGATCTCAGGGACGAGATTGACAGACTTCTCCAAACGCATCATAAGAAAGGGAGACATCAATGCAGAAACTATCCAAGAGTGCATAGATGTACTTCTTAAGAGCTTCATCAAGGAGCTTCCAAGTCCCCCTCCCCCCCCCTCTACCACTATGCAGGAGGCAGCGACCCAAGCTGCACCAAAACCCACTCCTCAAACCCCCTCACCTCTACCTTCCACATCCGCCCTCAACCCCTCACCTTCCACATCCTCTGACCAAATCAACCACACCCTCAACTCATCCAACTCACCCCCATCATCACCATCAAACCACTGAAGGCATGACAGAGGAAACTGGAATAAAACATTCGCACCAAGGGACCCCAGACAGTTCTCCTCAACGTACCAATCATGCTGAAAATCATCAATTGGAACGCTGGTGGAATAAGGACAAAGGCAGCTACACTAATTGCAGTCTGCAAAACAGAAAATGTGGACATCATTCTACTGCAAGAAACCATGCTAACAACTGGGACAAAATTCAGAATAACTGGATATAATGTCTACACAACCCATGCGTAGGCACAGACAGAGGATTGGCAATTCTCGTCAAGAATTCAATCCAACAGCAAGAACACACACCCAATCCCTGTGGCAACAATGTGGAAACCCTAGCCGTGAATCACACTGCTAAACCAGAGGTAGATATATACAACATATATAGAAAAATACATAGAGAAGAACCAGGAGAACTGCAGCTCACACAGCTCTTCGCACATGCAGCAGAATCACCAACAATTATATGTGGGGACTTCAACGCGCATCACCCTCTGCTATCATCCCCATCGGCCACAAACCAACCTGGAGAGCACATAGCCTTCTCTCTAGATGAGTTTGAAGGAGTCTCACTACTCAACTCAGGGCAACCTACACACATAAGAGGAGGCAGATTAGATTTGACATTTGCCACAACAACAATCAGACACCTAACAAGGTGGCAAGTACACACGACATTAGTGAGCGACCACTTTGCCACAGTAACACAGAGCTGGAGATGCAGCAACTACCGCCAATACCGCCACCCCCTCCGACATGGAACCAAGACCTAGCAGATTGTTGTGTTTCGTCTAGCCCTCGAAGAGTGGGGCAGCACAATACACACCTCCAGAAGACATAGATCAGCTAGAAAAAGATCTAGTTGAGGCTATACACAATGCTGCAAAACAGGGCAATGCCCATGAGAGTAGGAAGAAGAGACCACACCTACAAAGACTCCTGGTACTACTGCCCCAGAAGTAAGAAGACTGAAAACCCTACTGAACAGGGTAACAAAAATTTATAGGAAAAGAAGGACAACAGAAAACAGGGAACTACTACAAGCAGTCAAAAATGATGTTCAACAACAGCTGCAAGAGATAAGAATTGAAAAGTGGATGGAATGGTGTACAAAACTATCACAGTACACATCTCTCTCGGAGCTATGGAAGTGGCTGAACAGAGTAGCCGGAAAGAAGAGAACACCCGTTAGCAACTCACCCTCACCCACTAGAAGAAGCGGAAAGACTGGCAACATCCTTCGCCAATAGGACTAGCTCAGGTAACCTCTCCCCTGAAACAAGAAGAATTCAGGATCACTAGCACCGATTCGATGGGAGGAGATCGATGCGGCCTGCCACAGACCAGACGATACTGACATCCCTTACACAGTAGAGGAACTGAAAGCAGTTTTTTAAAGTTGGCAGAGACACAGCACCAGGAGCAGACAGGATAACATACACCATGATCAGCAAAATGGGTCCGGCAGGAGAAACAGCCTTTCTGAGAATCCTGAACAAAACACACATCGAGCACACAAGACCACAAACCTGGCGGCAGCAAGACACGCAGCCAATCCCCAAACCTAAAGATCCAGAGAACCCAAGACCAATCGCATTGGTGTCATGCATTGAGAAAACTGGAGAAAAATGGTACTAAATAGAATGAAGTACAAGATTGGTCCACTGCACAAGCAGCTATATGCATATCAGGAAGGAGTCGGAAACTACAGAGTGCATAACAGATGTTCTCAGCTATATAAATCAGAAGAAGGCCACAGTAGTCTTCATAGATTTTGAAAAGGCTTTTGAACTAGCCAGTCCAGCAGCAATACTACAATCAGTAGTAAGGAAGGAGTCCAAGGACACTTACTAGCCTGGACAAAAAACTACGTGCTGAGAAGGCAGGCCAGAGTAAAATTCCAAGGAGTGATGTCTACATTCCACGACTTGGAAAATGGCACCCCTCAGGGAGGAATTCTGAGTCCATTTTTATTTAATATACTAATGGAGATATAGCCTCCCTGCAGCTTCCAGAAGGCGTAGAAATCTTCACTATGCGATGATGTGTGTGTAGTAGCAAGGGGAGCTGTTAGAGTACCCAGAATGCAAAGGGCACTCAATGACATCAACAATAAATCAAATGAGCTAGGCCTAAAATAAACATAAATAAAACAAAGGCCATGACAATAAAAGCCCACAGACCGCTGCAACCACTAACAATAGGAGCTGAGCCCATAGAATGGGTAGACAGCTACATGTACCTAGGAGTTGTCATAGATCAGCAGCTAACTTTCAAGGAAGAAATCAAGTACTTGAGAAAGAGCAAATGCAAGACTTGCTGCCATGAGATACATGTCATCCCTGAAGGAAGGAGCAAATGAACACATACAAGGAAGTACTACCTAGCCATGCACCAGAACATTGGTGGACTATGCTGCCCCCACTCTGATAAGGCTGACAGAGGCTCAGAAAGAATCACTGGAGGTCATTCAAAAACAATGCAATGAGACTCATGCTAGGAGCACCTACATGGACAAGGCTGTGCAACCTCAGGCTTGAAACTAACCTGCCAAAGCTAGAGGATAGGATTGCACAGCGAAATGTAAGCACAATGGCCAAGATGTTCCTCTCAGAAAGAGACTCCATCTCTAAGAAAAGAGCAAGAGAGGAACTTGCCAAACACCCACAGATTCAAACTTCGAGTTCCTATGGTAAGGACCAAAGTGACAACATCAAAAGTCTAGGCATGGCAGAAACACTGCTGCAACTAGGTCCAGACACAACACAGGGCACACAACAACTACCACCCTGGAAGAAGGACACTACAATATACAAATACACAAGCCTGCCAAGAGCAAAAGAGGACTGCACAGGAGAAGAGCTAAGAGCGGCAGCCTATTGAAGCAATCAGAAACACTGAGACCATAGGGGCACAAACATACTACACTGATGGCACTGTAGATCCTGAGAATCAAACTACGGGAGCTGCAGTATATTCAAGAAACTTCACAGCCTGCTGGAGGACCTCCAACCACGCCTCCACTATGCAGACAGAGTTAACAGCAATAAGACAGGCACTGCTGTACTCACTGAGATGAAGTAGGGCCTGTAATCATCCACACAGACTCCAAGTCCTCAATGCAAGCCCTGCAACAACAGAAAATTAAAGAAAATAAGGCACTGCTGGCTGGAATTAAAACACTGCTACTCCAGCACAGCGAAAGAGGAAGACCTGTCACCTTAAACTGGATACCCAGTCACATAGGAATTCCAGGCAATGAGAGGGCTGATGAGCTAGCCAAAGTACAAAACACATTGACAGAGTGCAAGTACATATACAACCTTGCACTGCAACAAGTCAAAAATGCAATGAAACCACTCTGCAAAGAAAAAATTGATAAATGACCATCGTGAGTGGGTAGAAAAGAACTCACCGTCTGCCAGATGGTATAAGAAATCGACTGGTCTAGTGCCTCCTCCCATAGACAGGCACACACCAAGAAAACTTGCTGTGATCTCCACAGACTCAGGCTAGGATATCAAAGCCTGCTGGGAAATTGTGGAAAAACAGTGTCAGACCATGTGACACTGTCAAGAAGAAACACAGAACCACTCCTTCACTACCTGCTGGAATGCAGAGAAACAGCACAGCTAAGAGGTGCAGCACAAAATGCAATACCTGCACAAGATGCTGAGCATGTAGCTGCCACAGTCACAAAGACAATCATTGAAAACTTAGAAGAGCAGCCCAGGTGCTCTACAACCTACCTCCACCAAGGTAATCAAACTAATAAATAAAAATCAATCACCCTCATCACATCCCCTCATGTAAGGCTCTATCACATCATCCACTATCATTCTTTTAAACAACTTTACCTACAACTAAAATCCTCCCGCAGGGACCCAAGGGAGTAAAGGGTTGGACAACCCACCTGCACCGCTTCTCCGATTTTCGAAAGCCTTACACTCATTCAACTTCTTCTATAATATGACATGATGGCCCTCTCTTACTGACACATCATCCTTCCCCTGTCCACTCCTATCTCTACAACTAAAGATATTTCCAATTTCAAAAAAACTAACCATGTACCTAAAGAATCTTTTCAGATCACCTACGGGCCGAACAAGGGAAAGGCCCGTGCCAACAAGAAGTGTTGGCTTAATACAACAACAACAACAACATCCCATTCCAATCAGTTCACGCTCACCTTTCCTTGAAAATGAACCGATGATACGGTTGGAAACGTTGGAATTCCATTACTAAGATTTGTTAATCACTTTTGTTCATATCTTTAACCAAGATATGAACATCGGCCAGCTATTAGCAAATATCAGCCCTGATGAGAAGAGAATAATAAGAAGAATTGAAAAGACCATATATAAAATCAATTCCACTGATGCTGCCATCATCTTTAACAAAACAATTTTAAGAGAGGGTCTCCTACCTTCATATTATTATTATTATTATTATTATTATTATTATTATTATTATTCAGAAGACGAACCATATGGAACCCACAGAGGCCATTCATTCGAAAGTCAAGCTTCCATAGAATATGGTAATCATTAAAAAGAAGAAACAGAAGGTTATGGGAATACAGGAAGAAGAGATCACTTATTGAAAACCGAAGATATTTTCAATTAATTTATCTTAATTTCAGTTTATTAAATATGCAATTGTTGTGTTTCACTCTTCAGATATAAATTCCCTATTCACTAGTTAGTAAGAATTTGATCGTGATGCCAGTTGTGATTATCACAAAATCTAGTGTGCCTTTTTAAGTATCAAATCACAGACTGCTAAACTTCGAGTATAAGGAAGCACATTTAAAATATATAAGACTTACTTTATTTATATATATTCTATATATATAGATATAGATATATAGGATATATATATATATAATATTTATGATATATATATAGAGTATGTATATATATATATATATATATATAATATATAGATATATATATATATATATATATATATATATATATATATATATATATATATAGGCTACAATGTAGTATATGAAATTATGTATTACTCACAAATGCCTTCTGCTTTCATTCTGAAATCACCACAAAAAGCAAATTAATGCATCGAATAAAAAATCTATTTAAAAGAAAAGACTTAATTGATTACAAAAACCGAAATAAAAACAAAAGCAATAAACTTAAAATTGCATATCATATGGTATCAGAATAAAAATAATAAAAACTGTTTTATAAATAGTTTTTTAAATCTCGAAGGATATTTCCCAGAGCAATCTGACATATTTGGAAAGTAATGTGGGAATATTATTGTCGCCCAAAGGCTCCTTCGGAATGTAAATGTAATTATTTCCTTGGCATTAAACACTAGCTGGTGCTGAGCGCTGTAGCATTATAACTCAGAAAAACATGAGAGAGAGAGAGAGAGAGAGAGAGAGAGAGAGAGAATAAGTTAAGGGACTGATCGAACAGACGGTAACTTTTGAATGTAAGGATGCCAAAACACCATCTGTAATTTGAATTTTTACATTCATTGTTTGTACTGTGGGACCTTTTTGATCACGCTATAACACTCGGACTATGACTTATATTGGCGTGTATTTCAATGTTGGGAATTACTCAGTAAAGGTATAAATATCTGATCATACTTCTGGTTTTACATTTACTTCTAAATCGAATGATAATTATAAAAAAAAAAAATAATAATTATAACGATTATGTTAAAGCTTTAATGGATGATAAAGGTAAAGCAGCTTATTTTCAATAATAAACTCATATTAAGAGAATAATTTAGTCATATACACTTTCTAATTTCTTCTCTTTTTATAAATGTTAATGCAATATTCCCGTTAATAACTCAGTGCCCCACTTTTGTTTTCCTTATGATTAGTATTAAATAAATTAAATATTGTTCATCTGTTGAATGGCCTTTTTTGAAAGCCAGGTACTATGTCGCACCTCTAAGTAAATGGGGATACAATCCACAATGAAGTAAAATCCTTCTGTAGTTTAAAATATATATTTCTTGTACAGGATTAAAGCTTTCGACCATCAGTTGTGGTCTCGTTCACTAAAATGTTATATGTCACCTCAAAGAACTGACAAGAAGGAGCACAATCATTTGAAAAAACAAAAACGGTTAGGTAACAAGCTAGTTTATATTCTGAATGATCAGACGGTTGAACCCTCGTCCTTTCCAGAATTCGTCTTGATCTTCGCGGGGGAATGTTTCTTTTGCCAACTGCTTGTACTATGCTGGCTGGGTGGTTTGTTGGAGAAATGACCTGAGTGGAGTAAACAGGAGAGCAAGCAGCATCATCATTGGCACATTTATTCCTAAAGTTTAGGAATATATGTGCCAATGATGATGCTGCTTCCTCTCCTGTGCCAATGATGATGCTGCTTCCTCTCCTTTTTACTCAACTCAGGTCATTTCCCAACAAACCACCCAACCAGCATAGAACAAGCAATTGATAATAGAAACATTCCCCCACGAAGATCAAAACAAATTCTGGGAAGGACGAGGGTTCAACTGTCTGATCATTCATAGAATAAACTAGCTTGTTAACTAAGCGTTTTTGTTTATTCAAATGTTTGTGCTCCTTCTTGTCAGTTCTTTGAGGTGACATATCACATTTTAGTGAACAAGACCACAGCTGATGGTCGAAAGCTTCAATACTGTACAAAAAATATATATTTTAAACTACAGAAGGGTTTTACTTCATTGTGGATTGGTATTCACCCATTGATATATAAAATGTATAGTATATATATATAAATACGATATTATAATATATAATATATATATATATAAATATATAAATACTAGTAGAGATATCGTAATATCGATATCGTAGAGCTATATCTATAATTCTATAATCGATATCTATAACTCTATATCTATTCATCCTATATCGCCCATCTCCATATATATATATATATATATAGATATTATTATAATATATATTTATAATATTATATATATAGTAATAAGATATAGATATTATTATAGATAAATTATAGATAATACATAGATATATAGAAGAGATATATATAATTATAATATATATGGTATAGGACTTATATAGCAAGAGATATGATAAGAATATAGATATAGAAGAGATAGAGATATAGAGAAGATAATATAATATAATATATTAGAATAAGATTAGGACTATATATGAAGATAATATAATATAGATAGAGAGTAAGATATTTATAGATATAGAAGTTATATAGAATAATTGAGAGAAAGGATAAGTAATCGAGATAGAGATAGAGATAGTAGAGATATATATATAATATTTAGACGATATATGTATATATTATATATATAAATATTTATAATATATTTTATTATATTATTTAATTAATTATAAAAATTA
>NC_061109.1:64469820-64496880 GCF_015104395.2 Macrobrachium nipponense
AGCTTTCTCTGGGTTGTCACTCGGACTCTGTCTCCATGGGAAGTTAAATATGATGAATTGTAAATTCCTCCTTTTTACAGATTAGCTTGGCCACTGCCCTGGGTAGACCCTGCCTAGCCTTAGCTCACATAAAACAGCTTATACACACAAAACACATTGGCCGGCTCATAACACAAAATATAGTAGTAACTGCAAGTCTCTGGCAGCACAACGTAATGTCTATCACGCTTCATCTCCAATAACACTTGGGTGTATAAACTTTTCTCATTTTGGATTCTTGAACATCCCTCTTTGTCTGCAACTGCCAGCGCAGACTTAGCACGCTGTAGGAAGGCGAAACGTCTCCCTGTGGAAAACATCTAACGGCTTCTGTAGACCTAAAAGCGCTGTAAAACTCTGTAGACTCGTAGAAACTCTCGTAAGTACCCTGGGCAAATGACAGCAACATCTCTGCATGGCTGGTGGGCGTCTTGCTAGCGTCGGGGAACGACGATTATGGTGTTTTTAAGTATGTCAGTCAAGTCATCTGTCAATCAAAAAGGAAAATTAACCCCAGACATACTACTTTTATCAAATAATGACCACAAAAATTCAGAAATACTAACTAAACGTCTCCTAATTAACTCCATTTAATATGACCACTAACTCATAAGCCATTATCACAACTCCGCAAAGAAAAAAAACATTAAGTTCTCTAATTTAATTGTCCAAACTCACACACTAACACACACCTCACCCAAAACTCACAGTAACTCCACGGATTTCTGCACTCACATTTCAAACTCAAATTCTCAGATGTAAAAAAAAAAAGAAAAAATGTTATGAGCCCAAGTGAAAGCAATCTCGTAACAAGCCCAGACCCAAAAATATCTCTGAAAAATGTTCTCTCAAGCTCTGATACTACAGCAAAAACTCTCTTCACTGCTCGTATAATTAATCTCAAAACGCCCATTTATGTAATTCACAACCCCGATAAATTACATCTCCTGTCCAAAAGCAAATGCTATTTAAAGCTCAATCCCCAGTTACATCTCTCATAAGAAAAGGAAAAAAAAAGAAAAATAAAAAAAAATAATGATAAGTGAACTTCCCCAATCACAAAGCACATAATTTATGCTTGATATCCATAACCCCGCATTTTCCCCAAAAGAAATGCACTATGCATAGTTACAGAATTTGCCCATTGCAACTTTCAAGCTATCGGACACGGCCGGAAAGAAAGCTCTTACACGTGCACTTTCATGAAATGCTATGGTCAACATTTCCTGATATTGCAAAAACTCTGAGCAATCACCACTAGAGGAAAAGAGTCAGCACACCGAACTCATCACAGCATTGTCAGCAAAAAATCCACCTGCAGACACATCAGGTGCTCGAACTGCAGAATAGACTTGTCTAGTCAGACTTCCAACTTTGGAAACCCATGATCCTCAAAAAAAGGTTCTATACTGAAATCACGCAAGCACATTTCACAAAATTATCTCCGGAATATATCTAAGGTGTTCAAAATTTGTCTCAAAGACATATCTCACATAATACTACTCAATTATATAAAAAATAATCATCTATTTGGGATAAAAAAAACTACGATGAACTCGTAATTTAGCAATTATATGCCTCCAAAAATAACATCTCCATAGGACTCGTAATGCAGTAATGCCACTCGCCTCCAATTAGTCACGAAACCAAAAAGAACCACGGAACTCTTCTCTTGGCTCGAAAAACTCCCAGAAGAAAAAAAAAGTCATAACCACAAAAAAGGTCACCCCTGAAGATTAATTCTACCCACATATATATAAATCACCATAATAATAATAATAAAACCACTCCGGTGATAAAAAAAATTTTCCTCCATTTAATTAATAACAACACCATCATATTCCCTCATATTTCACCGATAACCATGTGTTAATAAAACCACCACTCGAGCAACAAAAAATATTCACCTCTGTTTCGGCAAATAAACAAATACTTACCTCTGTTTCACCAATAACTCCGTGTGGAATAAAACAAGTCTCCAAAGAATAATATATCTCCAAGCAGGATAATCAAAAATGTAATCCACCTCCCAAAAAATGCACTCAAAGCATCCAGCTGACACACTAAAAAAATATTGTCACATATCACTTCAAAAGGGTGTCTCCATTTGCAACAAAGATGGCTGGAAAATAATTGAACTAAACATAGCTCTCACCACCATAGGCCTAGACTGTGCAATATCTCCAAAAAAATAAAATATATCAAATGGCCAAAAATATTATATCTCCAAGATTATATCTCCAAAATAATATACCTCCAATTCTCCAGAGAATACAACAAATGTATTGTGCAAGAAACCCACAACTTCTGGAACACAAATATCCAGAAAAAAATATAGTGCCATTACGTATGAATTCAAAAAAATGCAAAAATTCTCCCATAAATCTCTCTGCAGCATTAACAGCTGAAATCATAAACACGTTCCCGAACAATGACTGCAAGTCACGAACTGAGATATTAAATAAAAAAAAATCACATAAACTGGAGAGAAAAAATAAATTTAAATTCACCCATGATAAAAAGCTTGTGTCAGCGATGGCTAACTTCTAAAAAAGGAGAAAAAGAAAAATCAACGGCACTGTTAACTATCCCTGTGACTCACATAGATGTCAAGCAATTTTCTGCTGAACTCATAAAAAAAAGAAAAACATTACAATACCCACGTTAGCATATAAAAAAAAAAAATCACCAGTATTACTATAAAAACATCACCAATGTTAATGCTTGCCCATTCACCAAAAATTCAACACAAAATTCACCAAAAGTTCCGCAAAATTCAGCACAATTCACCAGAAATTCAGCCAGATTCATCACCCATGAACTACTAACATATTCTCCAAAGTCATAAAAACTCAATAAATAATTAACCACATAATTCATTGTAATAATGCTCCATAATATAATTATCTGTAATAATTATAAAATAATCTCCCATGAAATATCTCAAATAATGATAATTCTACTTAAGTACCTCTCCCGTAAAATATCTCAAGTAATAATAATAACAACAATTCTCCAGCAAATATCTCAAAGTAGGGCATTAATATTCCATAGTATTTATCATATTGCCACACCCAAAACTCAACACCATTTCCCCAGTATACACCAAATACAACTCAAGGCACCCATCCACCACCAATGGCGCCACCACCTGACAACATCAGTCAGCAATCATCATCAGTCATCACCACAGGGCATCACCATTCAGGAATGGCATCACCAGTTGACAACATCAGTCATCACCCCTCATCACCACTTAGCACCATTTTAAAGTAATCTCTCCAACACCAATCAAATCTCCATTAAAAGAAAACAAAATAATCACTGTGTCCTCATTTATAATTATGCCTTCTAAAGCATAAGGAAAACTCACACCACATCCCATATGTATATCATTTCCTTTTCTCTTCAGTCAATGGAGAGAAAATTTCTTTAAAAAAAAAAATAAATAAAAAATAAAAAAGAAACCCTACGGGCATCTCACATCATCAACCAATCGTTATCAGCTGATGTCCTGTGGCATTGGAAATTCATTATCCAAGGGCAAACTCTTCCCCAATACCCCGACACGCAAAAAAAAAAAAAAAAAAAAAAAAAAGGAGGAATTCACCCCCCACTAAAAAAAAAAAATTTCACCCTCCCGCTAAGCAATGTTTCCCGAGGCAGACCACTACTCTCCCCTTGCAATACCCCTGTGGGTTGCCTCAGCAGAAATTACGCTGAGTGCGTAAGAACAAGTGGGCGCTCTTTGCCTCCAAGCAAAAAATGCAATTCATGCACAGCTTCGCATGTATGAAAACCATTCATACACACATATATGCATCAAACAAAGACGACTGTGTCTCTTCCAAACATACACCAATATAAAAAAACATGTCACTTTCTACTCCTATAGGAAAAAAAAATGTGGTATCCTAAACCTATCCCACAACTCACAAAATTATTAAAAAAAAAAAAAAAAAAAAAACCAGGACCAAAAAACACATTTTGTAATACTCACCGCTTCACAATGAGAGAAAACCCTAAAATCTGCTCAATCATAAACATGGGAATCTCGTCGGCACAACGCACTCGCCGATCATTCACACACATGCAGACGTCTCGGGAAAGCACTCACAAGGTCTCAGTTCAAACTGGGCAAAATGCTGAGTCCAGTTCAATTCTCCCCGCCTCATTACCACAGTTAACGGACGGATATTTCTCATTACCTCTCACCTAGCAATTGAAATCTAACAATTTTCCACAATCTCACAAAAGGCTTTTTCGTTCGACCACCGCTTAGCCACCACTATTAACAGCGAAGGGCGTCGCCCCCCGCTATTTGAATATTTGGTATGCGTTTAGCCAGAGCGTAAGGCAAACTGATAACACTCAGTCCCCTCCCCCCCCCCCACCCCCCCCCTCTCTCTCTCTCTCTCTCTCTCTCTCTCTCTCTCTCTCTCTCTCTCTCTCGAGGTGATCACTGGCATAGCCTTCTCTCTCTCTCTCTCTCTCTCTCTCCATTCCATCAGGTCATCAAATTAGAGTCGGAGCTACAAAAACATATACGTTTATTCAAAGCAAAGTACTAGTTGAATAATTCAGGTTCTTACAGGTTAAATTAATAGAATGATAATAGTTCAAGTCGCACAGACAACCCCCCGGTATTTAAATGTCTTAATCAGTAATTAGTCACACAAATTATCTCTTCTCCAAAATATTTTAGTTCCCTCCTCACAGGACACTTAGTCCCCTCACTAGGACACTCGGCCCCCTCACTATGACTGCCCATTGTATCTTGGAATGTCAACACTGAAACAAATATAACTTTCACAGAGCTATCCCAGCATTCTGCCTTTTCTCCCAATTAACTGGTCACAGCCAGTTTTCAAAGGCACCTTGAACAAGCCCTCACGAACTCACATACCCACAGAACGAACATTGACCTGCTTAAGTAAGCATCTTAGTGTCACACCATCCCAGAAAAGATTTATCAGCTTTCTCTAGGTTGTCGCTCGGACTCTGTCTCCATGGGAAGTTAAATATGATGAATCTGTAAATTCCTCCTTTTACAGATTTATATATAAACTCTTTTCATATCTCTCTCTCTTTCCCCTACTCCTGTAATTTTCTTAAAAGTGCTAGAATGATATACTTTACAATAATAATCATATTATGTTAAACTGCCATTCGAGTTATAATCAAATTAATCAAAGAAGATTCAGTGAATATTCCTCAGATATTTTCGTGTAACAGGTTGATCATTAAAATTATCTAAATGCTTGTAGACTTCTCGTGCTGACATTGAGTTTTTGTCGAAAATCTTAATTTATGAAGTAAAGATTATTAGTATACTTTTACCATACTTAGTGCATAAGTAATTAAACGTAGTTCAAATTTGTTTTCCATCCATTACTAATTTATAGACAGAGGTTTGAAAATAATTGTTTGTACAATGTAATATGTGACATTTAACTGATGTTGATATTTAAACAACCAATAAAGTTTATTTTAGTGTCTAATGTGAAACGGGATAATAAACATAATTGTAAGAAACTATCTTTACTATATTCAAAGAGAGGATAAATCACATATTCCTAATTATTTTTTTACCCCCATAGCTGTCCCATGCTCGTATAAGCCGAATGAACCTTGCATTTCTCGGTGATCAGCCATCCAAATTCTTAATTACACCCCATCAATTTGCAGAACAGATATCCTACTGCCTGGCATCAACTGGTCCCAGAACGCTATGTTCCGTTCATAGTTTCCTCTTTTATATAAAATTCAGCAATAGTCCCTCATCCTATATCTTCTTGTCATACATGGATGACTGCATACATGCTCAAGTTAGATTTTTGTTGAGAGAAAAAAATGGATCAGGTTTTACTGAGGACATTAACATTTTCTTCAGTTCCATAGAATATATCTTTCCTTATTTACACCAACACAATATGTTTCAAAATATGCTGAAATACTTTTTCCTCTCTGGCGGACTTTAGGACTTTAAATGCGTCCACGAATAATAATATATAGATATATATATACATATCTATATATATATATTATAATATAATTATATATTATCATTATATATATATATATAATGATTATATAGATTAATAAGAATATAATATATATATTATATATATATCTTTTACGTTCATGCAAATGTTGGAGGTTGAATTAACTTTCTAAGATGTCTCCT
Source organism: Macrobrachium nipponense (assembly GCF_015104395.2). Lineage (NCBI taxonomy): Eukaryota > Metazoa > Arthropoda > Malacostraca > Decapoda > Palaemonidae > Macrobrachium > Macrobrachium nipponense. The sequence goes on from NC_061109.1 coordinate 64,476,047, forward strand.
TTCTTTACAATATATATATATATATATATATATATATATATATATATATATATATATATATATATAGATATATATATATATATATATATATATATATATATATATATTGTAAAGAAGGAGACATCTTAGAAAGTTAATTCAACCTCCAACATTTGCATGAACGTAAAAGATATTATTACTGTTAACCAACGAAGGAAGGGTTTGAGAAAATTAGCCCGTCTTATGAACTCTGTGGATGCCTTTCCCTTTGATAAATCTGCTCAACTTCCCTAGGAGGCCTTGTGACAGCCTTTGAAGAGCCTCTTCCAGACAACTGCCAAAGGGGTGGAGAATCCTGCCTTAAGACAGCACTGGCGTGTGACTTTCTTGAGACTGAAAAGCCATACCAGCCCATGTGAGGAGAGCCACCTTGCTGCCTGAGACGACCCTAGCGACATCTGGAAAGAGCGAAATCATAATTCTTCAAGGTTATAAGAAATGGCGTACTGTGGCAGAGCCATACTATGGGCTGCTCTAGTAGCAAGAGGCCCTGCCAGCACAAGGCTGGCTTAATCTTCAACAACAACAACAGAGCTCTCAGAACCCTTCATGGCAGCAGACTGTCCACAATTGCTCCTTGATCGCTCCCTCCGGGTTGTTTCACATGGTCCTTCCTTTCGGCATCTCAACGAGGCCCTGCATCTTTCCGTCGAAGTAAATTCTTGATTTGAGGTTCTTTTCAAGCTAGTCATGTGGCTCCTTTTATACTTCTACTGATTTTCATTTCTGTTTTAAAGTGCGTTTTCTTATCATACCCTGAGTAAGTTAGTACAGTGTGTAATATTAATGTACCTGGATTGAGTTGTTTTGGCACCTTCTGTGCACTCCTCAATTCGCAGAAAATCGCTATTTTCCTTACATAACTCCATGCGTTTCAATGGCAGACGTGGCGTTTGCTGTGGAAACCCCAATTCAACTTGCTCTTGCACAGTGGCCATAGCCACTGAAATTTACTCTTTGGTGTCCCTTTCAAGAGGATTTTGAATTCTTCTGATATTTGTGTTTGAATGTAAATATAGTATAAGTTAAGTAAACCCAAGTGCTTATCTGCAACATTCATTGTTAAAGTGAGGCCTTCAGCTCCCCCTACTCTCTTCCATGTCCTAACTGACCCCGCACCTTTGATCAGATCCATTTAACATTGTAGTGAGTTACTTGCTCTCCCTTGTTAGAGCATAACAATATACATACACACACACACACACACACACACACACACACATATATATATATATATATATATATATATATATATATATATATATATATATATATATATATATATATGTAAGTTCTTCCGCTTTGGCGAAAGATTGTTCGTCTTTTCTTACGACTGCAGTTCGTAAGCATTACTGGTTCTTCTTTTCTTCTCTCCTACGTTGTATCTTAGCAAAGTGATTCTTCTTAGAATAAGGGAGATGATTCAAATGGAGAAATTGATAACTGTAAAACAACTTTATTTCTCAACTCCATTACAAGAGAGATAGTTCGGTCAGGAGACCGTTCCGTTTGATAACTTGAAATGAACTGAATTCTCAAAGCATCGTGTCGATAGCGAAACACTAGCTATCTCAGCGATTCACATAAAGACATAAGTAGTCCGCCGGCTCGGAAGTTACAAGTTTCCGGCGCAGGTTAACAGGTCAACCACTTCCCATGGAAGGTGTTATGAAAAGTTAAAAAATTCATGAATCGATGATGTTTTCAAACAAACGTAAACCAGGCTACTGCAGGCATTGCACAGCGTGATCTAGATTTGTGATAGTCACGTAGGATGCTCCTAATTCACCAATGGCCCCTCAGGTCATGGATTCTATTTACAGATATATATTCTTTGTTTCAAATAATGTATTTATTAATATATATATATATTATATATATATATATAGATAATATATATATATATACATATTTATAATATATATATATATTTTGTATATATATATATATTATATATATATATATATATATATATATATATATATATATATATATATATATATAATATATATATCATATATATATATATATATATATGTATGTATATATATATATATATATATATATATATATATATATATATATATATATATATATATATATATATTTATCGAGAGGTTAATGCAATTCGTTTAATTATTAATCGATATATAAATTTTAATATATATATATTAATATTAATATAATAATATTATATAACTATTTATATAATTACATTTTATTATTTAATTTAAATTATAATTCATATAATTTGTATTTATTTATTTATTAAACGAGGGCTTGGACAGGAAAGCGCTATTCTACGAGGGATTGAATGGTGGATTTAGTAATATATATATATATATATCATATAATATATATATATATATATATATATATATATATATATATATATATATATATATATATATATATCTAGATATATATATATATATATATATATATATATATATATATATATATATATATATATATATATATATATATATATATATATATCTATAGATATATATATATATAGATATATCTATAGATATATATATATAATATATATATATATATATATATATATATATATATATATATATATATATATATATATATATATATATATATATATATATATATATATATATATATATATCTATAGATATATATATATATATCTATATATATATATATATATATATATATATATATATATATATATATATATATATATATATATATATATTACTAAAATCCACCATTCAATCCCTCGTAGAATAGCGCTTTCCGTCAAGCTCGTATATAATAAATAAATAATAAATGAATATATATATATATATATATATATATATATATATATATATATATATATATATATACGATTAATAATTAAACGAATTGCATTAACCTCTCGATAAATAAATAAAACCACTGGAAAATAAAACCGAGCAACACTGGGTTTTCAGTGCCAACATAGAAACCCTGTATTTTGCCCGAAGAATGTGACACAGGAGAGGAAAAGTTTTAATTAAATTCGCTGGTTACTGTGGCATAAAAAAAAGGCATGACCGCACAAACACCAAACACGCTTGTATCCCTTAAGTTTCAGGCTTAGGTTTAAAATGCCCAAAGGGTGTTTTGCGGGATTAATAATTCTGGCCTTGATATTGGTGAAACGTGAGATACATGAGGTTGAATTCTCATCAATATTTTTGTGGATATTTCGTCCATGACATAACATAGTATCTATAACAAACACTGACTATAGCATAACTTAAATAATCATTGCATATTTAAAACAATGCGCAGTAACTGTTATAGAATCTCTCTCTCTCTCTCTCTCTCTCTCTCTCTCTCTCTCTCTCTCTCTCTCTCTCTCTCTCTCTCTCTCTCTCTACTTATTGTTGTGTATTTTTTTCAAACATCTTTCTCATTTTAATCAATAAAAGGTTTTCTCTACTATTTATAAGTAAAATCTTGCACAGCAAAATTTTAAGTTTCAAAATCAAGAAGATTCATTAATGCAATCATAAAAGGTGTTAATTTAAAAATCTATTTAATATTACAAAGGAATTCGAAGACACGTTGAGAATGAGTGGTATGTTGGACACTTTTTGTTCATTTATGAATTTATCAGCATATATAAAAAACATTTATATGTTTAACTGGTATACAGACAAGAAGAATTTATTTTATATATAAATATAATTACAAATATTACTTCGCCCTTGATAAAGCCAAACTTACCAAAACCCCACGATATGAAAAGTCGAGGGTAGAAATCATAAAGAAATATAAAAGCCTCTACTCAAGACATTTCAAGCGCACTGACATTTTCGTTTCTCATTCGTGAAAATGTCTAGAATAACTTAACCTTTCGTGAACATGCGGCAGTCGTAGAGAATTTTACGAGCCTGAGGATCTTGATGGCACTGAAAGTAATCTATGAAGAATGATGACTCATTAGGCAGGTAGGGAAGTAATAGGCGAAGATAAATATTTTTTGTTTCGTAAGGTAATTCTAGCCATCCATCCCTAGCTCCGGTTTGTCCATGATAATAAAGAAAACTAAAATCAAGTAATAGATTTATATAACATAATCAGTGATGAAGAAATAAAAACATTGTTTGCTCTGAAGACCTGGAGTAAATCGTTTAATCGCCTGATATTATTACGGCTTTTAAATGACAAGGCAATTAATATATGTTTATCATCTTTGACAATGAGCGTTAACTTAGAGAGAGAGAGAGAGAGAGTAAAAGTTTTGATTTACTTGCCCATGTATATAAATGTTTGTAAACAACTTTAGAAAAACAAAGTCGTAAAGGATTGGCTGAAATTCCTTTCGTAAACACCAACCCCATTTCCTGAGTTTAGCTAACTCGTGCGAAACACGTTGAATTCGAGTAATCTAGAGAATATTGCCATTTAAGCGTGGAAAATTGACACCGCGACTTTTTTTTTTTTCTAGGCGGAATTTTCACTGAGGCATTTTATTAGCATTCACCTATGGAACGTGATATTGGCATTTGACTGTGGAATGCAGATTGACAGGACTGAATAGGCTACAATTACTGGGGATGGCAGACGTTTCCTCCCGGGATGTTGAATGTCCAGCGAAACTGAGTGGACTTTGAATGTACCCCCACCTGACGAGGAACATTGAACCTTATTCTGTCTCGGATCAATATGGCATGTCCTAGTTTATAAATAGTTGGTTGTACCACAGGGAAGAAGAGAAGAGAAACAATACACATATTTTTTTTTTCTCGAGCTGAGTGCTATACTGTTACTGTAAAAAAAAAAAAAAAAAAAAAAAAGGGAGGAACGCTTCCTTAGTTGTCGACTTGAAACGCATTAGAAACATCGAGAATTTAAGGATTAGACTTTTGTCATTTTAAAGGGGGATATATTTTGGAATAAATAATAATGTACTACGTTGTTAAGCGGATGCATAAAACAGTATTAGTGAGAAGAAACTGTAATGTAGAGTGTTAAATAACTGCCATTTATTGAAATAATATTGTGGCATAATAGATGCTTCGAATAAAATGTGGACGAAATATTATAGGGCTATGGGAAAGACAGTCTGATTTCCTCACTGCCTATATTATTATTATGCATTAAAGAAACTTACGAAAATCTATTTTAGGATGCTTTACTTGCTTATTATTTCTTAGAATTACATAAAATACTTCGCAAGTTGGAGAATACCTTGAAGAAGTGGTGGAAGGCCAAGCTCGACCTGGAATTTTTACAATTCTGCCAACTGAACCATGTTACGCCGAACTTTGTAAAATTTAAGCTGTATAGACCATCTCTTTATAATACCAAATTTTATTTTATTTGTAACAAAGAGAAACTCATTGAATAGCATATGAAACGCATTCAACCCTTGTACAATGAAATTCATAAGTCTTACACTTATTGACCTCATTATATTTAACTGGTTACTAACTAAGGATCTGAATTCCTATATCGAAAGAATACAAAATACCCATAATAATAAGCTAAAGAATTTTGGCATCTTTAAACCTAATTTTACAGACAAGAGAATAAAGTGGTATTCAATTTCTCCGATTGCAACTTAACTAGGAAGAAGGAATTTCTTTTATCTTTTGGGTTGGACTTCTGTTTACCTAATTATAAACCCTCGTACTATGAATATTACCTGCCTTTTGAGGTACTTTTTTTCCAAACTAAAGAACTTGCCATTATAGCAAACTGAAAACTAGATGGGCTCCTTGCTTTAATAAAGATGATTTAAACACACTTCGTAAATTGAGTAAAAAAGAAGACCTGATATTTTCAAAACCAGATAAAGGTAAAGGAACCGTTATTCTAAACAGGGTCGATTACATTCATAAGATGCAAACTATTTTATCGGATGACTCAAAATTTCTGAAAAATGGTGAAAAGGATTTTTAAACTAATTTTTAGAAACGAGGACAGAATTAACCGTTTTTTAAAGTCCCTAAAGGACAATCATACAATCAATCAGGCTACTTACGACGAGCTCTTCGTCATTGGCTCTTCCTTTGGTGTCATGTATGGGATTCCGAAAATACATAAGGAAAATATTCCTATGAGGCCAATACTTTCGTTTTATACAGCTCCTAGCTACAAAATTGCCAAATATCCCATCCCTTTATTGGAAAGCTTTTTTAATAATGAGCTGAGTCTTTCTAATTCCTTAGAATTTAAAAATAGTATTTTGTGTCAGGATTCAGATTTAATCATGTCTAGTTTTGACATAGAATCATTATTTACTAATATACCCGTGGAGGAAACAATTGAGAATATTTTAGGTACTACTTTTACTGATGATGAAAGCATTCACAATGGTTTTAACCGTCCTGATTTTAAGAAGTTGTTAGAGTTGGCAGTGCGGGACACTGCCTTTCTTTTTAATGATGAGGTATACGTGCAAGTTGAAGGTGTGGGCATGGGTAACCCACTGAGTTGCTCATTCGCTAACATTTTTATGCACAAATATGAGAGAAAACTGCTAGACAGTTGTCCTTCTTCTTTTAAACCCTTATTTTATCGCTGATATGTGGATGACACTTTAGTTCTTTTTAAGGACCATTTGCACTGTGACTCGTTCCTGCAACATGCCAATTCTTTACATCCCAAGATTAAATTTACGTATGAATTTGAAAACAATAACCAACTGCCTTTCTTAGATACGATTGTTATCCGTGATGACGACCGTTTTCACATAGGTATATTTCGAAAGGCAACGTTCACAGGCCTTGGTCATAACTTTTATAGTTTTTGTTTTTTAAATTTTAAATTATATTCGTTGTCTGCCCTCCTCCACAGAGCCATGCCATTAACTTCTGATTGGAGTCTTTTCCACAAAGAAATCGGAATCCTTTACGATTATTTTAAATCATATTGTTACCCTCCTAAACCCTTTATGAAATATGCCAGGAAAACTCTGGAAATTTCATTTCATCCCCCGGCCCCCAGCAGCAATACATTTGGCCCAGAAACTCAAGTTTTATATACGATTTCCTTATATGAATGACACCTCTTTTTTACCTCACTTACGGAGAATTTTAATTAGTCATTCTCCACCTGTTGATGTTAAGTTTATCTTAATGTATCCTAGAACTACCGGTAATATGTTGCGTTATAAAGAGAGATTACCTCCCTTAATGCAATCCGGCGTTGTCTACATTTATACTTGCTGCCGATGCAATAGGTAGACTTACGTTGGAAACACGCGCCGCTTGCATAAGGTGAGATGTGATGCACATGTGGGCATTAGTTTCCGTAAAGGGTGTAAACTGTCCAACCCAGAACTATCTAACATTAGAAATCATGAGAAATTTTGTAAAAATAGTATAAATTATAAGGATATCAAGACATTGTTATCAAGTACATACGAACATCACCTTCCAATTTTAGAATCTCTAGCTATAAAGAAACTAGTTCCAACCTTGAACAACCACTCTTCATCTGTTCCTTTGTACATAGCTTAAACCAGGCCCTTCTTGTTTACTTTCGATGCGTTTCACATACAGCAACCGAACGTCGTTTTAATGATGCCTTTTTATTTATTTTTATATATTTCGTTTTATTTTATTTCATATTTTAGAGTAACTTGTATTTCAATGTTGTTACTTTCCTTGTATTACTTTATTCAATGTGTTTTGTATGCGAACAAAATAATTTAATGCTGTATTGTATAACAGTTTTTTATCTTTTATTTTAGCCTGGATGCTGAGACATTGGTCTCGAAACGTCGCAATGAGAATAAAGTTACATATGTTTAATGCAGTTTTCTTCAACGCCTTCTGATTAATTTTTGTACTGCCGAGGAATAGCCTAACCATCATGTTGAATTATATATATATATATATATATATATATATATATATATATATATATATATATATATATATATATATATATATATATATATGTATGTGTGTGTGTGTATGTATGTATGTATGTATGTACACTGTGATATAATTTGGTGAAACATTCCCGCTTGAGTCCTAAAAAATAGGTTTAAGTTCAGACTGCTCCTCTTTACCTAAAATTAACATTTACAGCAAATCATTCGTTTTTAATGGCTGTAATAAAGAGATTTCCGTTCACCATGAATAAACATCTGTATTTCAGTTCAACCTCCCGTTACATTACTGAGAATTATAGAAAAAACTCTCTCTCTCTCTCTCTCTCTTTCTCTCTCTCTCTCTTACACACACACACACACACACACACATAAAGTTTGAGAGATAGTCCATTTCCGAAGATTCTTACGCATACAAAATTTAATGCCTTTTAACGAACTTGATTTCATCTTGTATGAAGATGAATTGGTTACATTATTTACGTTTTAATTATCATCCCAAAGTCCTATCATTTAGGGATTAAAGTCAATTGAAAAGAGATAAACTGGCGTAAATCATATCTACGTAAAGTTTCAAAATGAATGGTATAATTTTTTCTCGTTGTATTTTATGATTATTTTTTTTTCTTTTGGACTCGAAACAGGTTCTTAAGGTGCATTTTAAATGGTTTAGTACTTTTACTGGTCCTGTGTTAAAGTAGATTTGAAGTGTAATAATATGTTGACCTCTCTCTCTCCTCTCTCTCTCTCTCTCTCTCTCTCTCTCTCTCTCTCTCTCGCCAGGATATGCGTATTCTAATCTGTGGAGCTACACAAACTTCCACTCTTCAAAAAGCTCAGTTTATAGGCGGAAGGAGTCACGTTCTGATGGACTTCCAGTTGCCTTGGGCGAAATTGCCTATTGCAATGCCTAATAGGTTCCATAAATTTTGGAAATTCAGCTATGCTATATGTGGAACGGGCGACCTAAAGTTGAGCGCTGTTTCCATTCCAGTTCGTTAATGGGGAGTCAAATTGGACAGTGTTCTGGAAAGGAAATTCGATTGTACTAATTGATTTCTGACGTCATAAACAGGGATGATAAATGTGTGGAGATACTGAATAAGGCTGAATACGATTGGGTGTTTGTTATAAAAATATTTAGGAAAGCAGGATTTGAGAATCACTTCAAATTTAATTTTTTTGAAGTTTTTCTTTGAGTTTTATCGAAACAAATTCCTGATATACAATGTGAGACTTTCCAATAGCGTACTTTGTCACTCATATATTCCAAATGAAACAGTGAAATACAAATCAGAAAAGTTATCAGAAAATTTTTTTTTCATAATTCCTGCGCCATTTATCTCACTCAACAAAGACTGTTGCTCTCTGACATAAGAACTGAGAAAAAAGATACATTGCTCTACATTTGTTCACACTGCTGAAGTTTGTCAGTTGATCAAATTGTATCTGCCTTTTTTAGTAATAGTTTTGTCAGAAGTTTTTAAATGTTTCTCAGTTCATGGGATCACTTAGTGTCAAGAATGGTTTCCTGACAAAACAGAGTAAGGAGAAAGTTTATATATATATTATATATATATATTATATATATAATATATATATATATATATATATATATATATATATATATATATACATATATATATTTAGTAAGAATGATTTATTTTTTTAATTTCACTTAGCTCATGCTGATGTTCGAAAGCAAAGTGAAGGAAAGCGAAGATAAAAATAAAAAGTTTTGGAAAACTCCACCTTCGCATGAATTGAACCACAAAATTTGGTTACTTGTAAAGTTCATTAAAAAATTCAATTTAACTTCTGCAATCGTATCCGTCAGTGCACATTACATGGTACACTGTAGGCATTACTAAAGTGTTTTAGCAGTGTCATTGCACTCACCTTTTAGTCATTTACTTTATCTCCAATTCCGTTGCCTTCTTCAATCTTCCTGTCCAAACTTCTCTAACTTTTATTTCTATTTGCAGTTATGGTTTTATCTTCAAAGTTCCACGTTTGAGAACGTTGTACTTCATCCTCTTTTTATCCGCGTCTCTTTGTTTCGCTGTCCAACCACTCCAACTCCCTCTTTCCACAGTCTAAGCACCGAATGGACAAAAGTGGCTCAGCGCTTCTCTTGACAGCCTCAATTCCATAAAACGAATATATCAATTCAGATTATAGATACACATTTTATTTTCGTGAAATGGTAAATATGGAAGATATACACGAGCCAAAGCAGAGAGAGAGAGAGAGAGAGAGAGCAAGAGAGAGAGAGAGAGAACACTTGCCTGAAATGGATGCATCGCGTCGAATTGAAATCGACTTGGACCCTCTGAAATAAACTTATCACGGATGGAAATAGTTAAATTGTATCTGAATATGCCTTCATGAATGTGGGTTTTTAAACAATTTATTCCAGGAGTGCGAAGATCATAAAGAGACTCGGAATTCGAAACTGTTCCGAAAACATTTTTGTAACTTTTTCCGTTACGTGACTGAATCCTGGTGCGGATATTATTTTGTGTCGGTCTTTCGAGGTCGAGGTGGCTCTCTCTCTCTCTCTCTCTCTCTCTCTCTCTCTCTCTCTCTCTTTATCTACCTATCTCTCCTTTTACTATTAGTAGTGAAGTGAATCAGTCCATGATCTAATCTATAAATAATCAGACAGAATTAGCACTCTACTTCCCTTGAATATAAAGCTGAAAACTAAGAGATGAATGACAGCGTAATTAAATATTATATATACATATATGTCAATAATGTTTAAGTCATGTTATTTGATTTTACAATCTAAAATTCGTACATTTTTCCTAGTAAGTTAAGCAGTCGAATTTGCCGTCTCCAAGACATAATACCTAAGTGACTATCGTACTCGACTCTCCTCATTTCACAACCGACTGAATAGTACCTCACGATAAAGAGCAACGACTCCATTTGAGTACGCATTCAGAAATAACCCCTCGAACCAAGGGCCGGAAGAGAGGGTTTCCTCTGCGACCAAAATGAAAGCTCCTTTCCCAGGTGTGAGGCAACAAAGAATTTCGCAATAGGTCTTTGAGGAGAACCCAGTTTGATCTTCTAAAAGCTATATTCTTATAGCAAGTTTCGCTTTGGACACCCGAGAAGTGGTGTGGAAATAAACGCATATACTTCTTGCGGTACACACAAACACTCAGACATATACGCATATAACGCCTATGCATGTGTCGTAAGGAAGGAACATTTTCCTCTTGATTTAGTAATTATGTCAGAGAGAGAGAGAGAGAGAGAGAGAGAGAGAGAGAGAGAGATAAATCTGCCGTCCTGTTATACACACACACACACACACACACAAACGCACATAGACACAAGTCTAAAGTTCCTCCTTTGTGGTAATTGTTTTTCATTTTCAAAATGGAACCACCAGAGGACTTCCCTTTCCATCCACAGTATTGCACTGACTGATATGCAAGTGAACTTTCCTTTATCACTCCCATTATCCTTTTATCCTTTACTTTTTAAATACATCGCCTTTTACCATGAAGGTGGGACTCACTGCACTATGTTTTGTCGCTGGAATTTAATCTTTCAGAACTCATAACAATTCAAAGTCCGTTAAAACTCTATATCTCAACGATTTTGTAAAGCCGGAGTGCCTGCAATAAGGGTAATTTTAAAGCTTATAACTGAAGGTAAAAGTATTTTAGTGAATGTTCGAGGATAGAGCACGGGAACAGCTTTTCCCATTAAAAATAAAAATTCGGAAAATCCTCAGTTGTAATTCTTACCTTAAAACAATCTCCTTAATGGATTATTTGCATTTTATCTATTTATTTATTGATTTGCTGAAAAATATTGAAGCTTATACCATTCCTATATATATATATATATATATATATATATATATATATATATATATATATATATATATATAGTATATATATATACATTCATATATATATATATATATGTATGTATATATATATATATATACATATATATATATATATATATATATATATAGATATATATATATATATATATATATATATATATATATATATATATATATATATATATATATATATATATATATATATATATATATATATATATATATATATATATATACTATATATATATATATATATATATATATATATATATATATATATATATATATATATATATATATATATATATATATATATATATATATAATATATATATAATCACAGCTGATCAACGCAACCTCCGATTGGAACAAGAGGAATAAAAAAAAAAAAAATAATCTCGAGAGAGATAAAGGAAGTTGAAATGCGGATGGGGAAGAACAGGGGAATTGATTTCAACAACCAACCTTCGTCGTATCAACAAAACAAAAACAAAAACAAAAACAAAAGGAACAAGTCTCACTTGACAACTGATACATTTTTACTCTATGGATTTCAAGTATCCTTGTCCTAGGTGTGTGAAACACTGCTCCGCTCCATTCCAAACAGTATTGTTGATATTGTTGCATAGGATTCGCTAGTTGAGTAAAACAAAAGCTGAATTTTTTTTCGTTAAATGTTGTTTCTTGATTCCATTTAAGAGGCTTATTAGGTCAATATTCATGTGGAGGAAAACTATCCATTGATGCAGATTTTAAAATCTAGTTTAACTTGATTAAAACGAAAACGTTTGTGAAAAAAAATTAAATGAGTCTTTCAAAAAATGTCGTTTAGGAACCGGTTTTGAAAATGATCTTCCTTTTTTGACGACACCTGATTAAAACGAACAGTTAAACAATCAATCAATCAATATATATATATTCATATATATATATATAAATATATATATATACCTTATATATATATATATAATATATATATATATATATATATATATATATATAGATTATATATATATATTAATATATATATATATATTGTATGTATATATATATATATATATATATATATATATATATATATATATATTATATATATATATATATATATATATATATATATATGTATGTATATATAATATATATATATATATATATATATTATATATATATATATATATATATATATAATATGTATATATATATGTGTGTGTGTGTGTATATATATACACACACACATATATATATATATTAATATATATAATAGATATAGAATATATATATCTATATGATTATATTATATATTTTAATACACACTTCCTTTACGTCGAAAGAAACCATTAAAGTCCCATAAATTATGGAAATATTCGGTTCCTTCACTTCTACCCACATATCCGAAAAGAAGACCGGATATTTCAGATGCAGTGATGAGAAAGAAATTCGATAAACCTGATGGGAATCAAAACATGGCTAAGATTCAACTCAGGGTTCTGACTGAGGCATTTCTCGCTCATTTCTTAGTATTTCTTTCTTCATAGACTTCAATGATTTGCGCTTTTATTTTCCATTTATTTGAACAAAACGCTTACCATATATTTGTTGTAGCGGTTATTGTTACTGAGCTCGGTTTAACTTCATATTTATCCACTAAATGGGGAAACACAGTTGCCCTTTCCTTCGTAATTACGACTTTTATCTAACTTGAGTTTTATGATGCTTTATTTTCTCTATATTGAACACGTGAGCTAGTTCCTATCATTTCAGTTATTTGTCCATTCACATTTTTTTGTTCTCTGGATATAAGTAATTAAATTCTTTGCCATCTTTAAACATGTACACAGCCAATTTATATCTCTAGTAATTCTTACAATAATAAATAATAATTTATTTTCGGCTGCTTAATTTCATTTACTCTCCATTAAACAAAATTTTCCCTGGTGAACGACAACAAAATATTACTCTAATTTTTGACGCATAATTTCCCTTCATTCTGCCTCCAGTAACTCAGAACTGCTTTCGTATACGAAATCCCTGGTCCATTACGAACTGAATTCCTACAACTCTTGTGTTTTTAAAGCACAAGAGCCTAAGTTCATGTAACCATTCCTGCTTCATAGTCTATTATTCTGCAATTCCGCACCTCATGGCACATTATTCTCCTCCCACATCTCCCACGGCCACCCTGTTAATAAGGTCTCTCTCTCTCTCTCTCTCTCTCTCTCTCTCTCTCTCTCTCTCTCTCTCCCAGATTGGAATTATGTTTTCATGTTTAAAAGCCCATAAATATTTAATCGGAACGTTTTAGTCTAAGGTTAATTATTAAAATACCTACTACTACTACTACTACTACTACTACTACTACTACTACTACTACTACTACTACTACTAATAATAATAATAATAATAATAATAATAATAATAATTAATAATTATAATAATAATAATAACAATACTGGCTCAAAAACTTCAAGGCCCTACACCCACAAATAGCAGAACAACTCCAGCATTGTATCACAAATCACCATGCACCCAAATGGATGACTACAGGAAGAACATCCTTAGTACAAAAAGACAAGAGTAAGGGAAATATAGCCAGTAACTACAGGCCTATCACCTGCCTACCAATAATGTGGAAGTGACTAACAGGTATCATCAGTGAAAGGCTATACAAGTACCTAGAGGAGACAAACACCATCCCCCACCAAGCTCTGGAATAAGACTAGCAGAGGTTAATATCAGGAGAGGGATCTTCCAGGGCGACTCACTGTCCCCACTACTCTTCGTAGTAGCCTTGATTCCCATGACAAAAGTACTACAGAAGATGGATGCCGGGTACCAACTCAAGAAAAGAGGCAACAGAATCAAGCATCTGATGTTCATGGACGACATCAAGCTGTATGGTAGAAGCATCAAGGAAATAGATACCCTAATCCAGACTGTAAGGATTGTATCTGGGGACATCAGGATGGAGTTTGGAATAGAAAAATGCGCATTAGTCAACATACACAAAGGCAAAGTAACGAGAACTGAAGGGATAAAGCTACCAGATGGGAGCAACATCAAACACATAGATGAGACAGGATACAAATACCTGGGAATAATGGAAGGAGGGGATATAAAACACCAAGCGATGAAGGACAAGATCAAGAAGGAATATATGCAGAGACTCAAGGCGATACTCAAGTCAAAACTCAATGCCGGAAATATGATAAAAGCCATAAACACATGGGCAGTGCCAGTAATCAGATACAGCGCAGGAATAGTGGAAACATATGACAATACACAAAGCACTACACCCAAGGAAACATATGACAATACACAAAGCACTACACCCAAGAGCAAAAGAAGGAGAGCTAAAGAAGGAAACTGAAGGAATGATAAAATCGGCACAAGATCAGGCCCTAAGAACCAGATATGTTCAAAGAACGATAGACGGAAATAACATCTCTCCCATATGTAGGAAGTGCAATACGAAAAATGAAACCATAAACCACATAGCAAGCGAATGCCCGGCACTTGCACAGAGCCAGTACAAAAAGAGGCATGATTCAGTGGCAAAAGCCCTCCACTGGAGCCTGTGCAAGAAACATCAGCTACCTTGCAGTAATAAGTGATACAAGCACCAACCTGAGGGAGTGATAGAAAACGATCAGGCAAAGATCCTCTGGGACTATGGTATCAGGACAGATAGGGTGATACGTGCAAACAGACCAGACGTGACGTTGATTGACAAAGTCAAGAAGAAAGTATCACTCATTGATGTCGCAATACTATGGGACACCAGAGTTGAAGAGAAAGAGAGATAAAAAAAATGGATAAGTATCAAGATCTGAAAATAGAAATAAGAAGGATATGGGATATGCCAGTGGAAATTGTACCCATAATCATAGGAGCACTAGGCACGATCCCAAGATCCCTGAAAAGGAATCTAGAAAAACTAGGGGCTGAATAGCTCCAGGACTCATGCAGAAGAGTGTGATCCTAGAAACGGCGCGCATAGTAAGAAAAGTGATGGACTCCTAAGGAGGCAGGATGCAACCCGGAACCCCAAACTGTAAATACCACCCAGTCGAATCGGTGGACTGTGATAGAGCAAAAAAATAATAACAATAATAATAATAATAACAAAATGTTAGGAGATTCAAAATTCCTATTGGAAATGTATGAAAATACGTATTTAAAAAAATAACACTATGGTTAGCATTTAACATTCACTGGAGTTCAATTTTTTTTTTTCTTTCTTTTTTTACAGTTGTTTTCCCGTCCTTGCTATCTTCAAGGAAGGAACGCCAGTCCAATTTCTTAAAGATAAAGAAAATTATAATTTACCCCCCTGTCACTGTATATATGTCGGGTCCCTCCCTGTATTCAATTCTGTATTCACTTCTTTTCGTAGTTCATTATACACATTCATGTATTCCATCTGTCTCATACTATATTCAAAGAGGGAGATGTCAAGTCTTACATGAAGCATTCTCGGATACTCAAATGTTCTAAATTCTTAGAAATTAACGATAAGATTGATAAATTCCCTTTCTAACTGCAAGTTCTTTTTTCATATCGTCTTCCTATTGTTGCATCCTACACCACCATTGTTTTCTTTTTGTTTTACTGAATGCATCACGACAGCAACGTATATTCAGTTGTCACGCTTCGTTGCAGTGCTCTCAGAAAGGACTTAAATGATATTGGCTTGTTAATGACTTGGCTTTCAGGTGGAAACCTCATTTAGATAAATTTTTGGCCAAAAGAAGATAAGGGCTCTTTGGTCATTGAACTGTTTTGAAATAATAGCATGCATATATGTATATATATATATATATATATATATATATATATATATATATATATATATATATATGTGAATATATTTATGTAAGTATGCATATATAGGTATATACATATAGAGATACATTTATATATATATATATATATATATATTATATATATATATATATATTATATCTATATATATATATATATATATATATATAATATATATATATATATATATATATATATATATATATATATATATATATATATATATATATATATATATATATATATATATATATATATATACATCAATAGAGGGATCCACAGTAATATCCTTGTTTATCTAGATATAATATGTTTATACAAAGCTTAAAGCTTTCGTCCATCCTCCTGTGGACTTGATCACTAAGCAAAGGAGACATGTATTGGTGAAGAATTCCAAATAAACATAAACAAACAGACAAAGAACATTAACAAGGTTAAAAAATTCGAACAAGTCATTGGGTCGTTTGCCTTTCCATAATTCGCTGTGATCTACGAGGCGGGACAAAGCGCCGGTCTTCTTCCTGAATGACATCTTGACGGTCGTTAACCAAAAAGGTGGTTTGTAGATTAGGCTCTTGAACGGGCGAAGGATGGTTATTTACATTATCAGATTGAAGGAGGCTGTACACATTTCTGAAGTTCTTTATTCTGGCCCTTTTTGCAAATTTCTTCACTCAAAAGTAAATTGTTCTGTATGCCAGTATTCCCTCAAAAGTGTCATTCAAAGTGATGAGAGCTCCTTCCACAAGTCTCCTAGTGGTCCTATCCGCACTCTTATAAATAACTTTCCCTCCCTTGAAGTCGATGGCATGATCGGAATTCACCAAGTAAAAAAAATGCTTGGCAATGGCGCTGTAAACGTTGCCCAACGGCAAGCTGCAACATGTTCACGTTTCCTCTCGGTCCAGAGAACGACCCGCTTTCACCAATATAGCATTTGTCACAATTTTTACATCCTATAGCATAGTGATCAAGTCCACAGGAGGATGGACGAAAGCTTTAAGCTTTGTATAAACATATTATATCTAGATAAACAAGGATATTACTGTGGATCCCTCTATTGATTTCTTAGAAGCACGATACAGTGTTTTTTTTATATTGCCATATATATAACATATTAGATATTTATATATATATATAATATATATATTATTTATATTATATATATATAATAACACACACAGCGACACGTGATATTATATATACACACACACACATTAATATATATATATATATTATATAATATATAATAATATATTATATTACTATATATAAAATAAAAAATATATATATATTATATATATATATAAAATTTATATATATAAAGATATTATAATATATATATAATACACACTCACATTTGTGTGTGTTTCCAAGTTTCAAATTAAACCGGAAACTCAATTGTTATGCATTCTTTTGAAAATATCTATTGTAATAATATTGCTCTCTCTTTCGGAAATATTCTTGAAGGATTTTTATTGATTTCAGAAAAAAATTTAACAACTATACATAATGCTTCATGAAATTTTAAGTAGTTTATGAAAGTAAGAGTCCGTGCATTA
Organism: Macrobrachium nipponense; assembly: GCF_015104395.2. NCBI lineage: Eukaryota > Metazoa > Arthropoda > Malacostraca > Decapoda > Palaemonidae > Macrobrachium > Macrobrachium nipponense. The sequence goes on from NC_061109.1 coordinate 64,494,198, forward strand.
AGCCCATTACTTATTATTTGCTTTCTCAATATCCAATAAAAAAGAATGTTTATGCTTCTGAACATAATTGCATTAAAGGTGAGACATTTTAATGTTTTTCTAATTTTCCTATTCTCTTATTAAATATCCAGCCATTGGCCCTTTTTGTTATTAATTTCATCACTCTAGTTGTAGGATTCATCTCATCCAACGGGACTTCTTTTCTCTCCTGATGCGTCCTGTCAACCGCAGATCCAAATTTTGCCTCCACCCGAATTGATAGAGCAGAGAAGACTAATGAGTTTCACAGCATGATGGATAATTAGGAAAAGTAATTAGGAGAAAATAACAAACCTTTTGCTTCGGTGATGGTTAAGAAGGAAAGGGTACTAATCTATTTTATATTTATTTTTACTTGTCATTTGGTTAGTTATATTTGGCTCTGTTATGATAGAGTAAATTTTTCAAACATTTATTTACAGTGCAAAAGATTAAATTATATAAAAAGCTTGCTTTATTACAATATTAATTTGCATATTCCTTATTTAATTATTTTTGTGTTATTCATTTACAGTATAAAAGACGAAATCACATAAAATGCTTCCTTTATTAAAATATACACAGTTATATTAACTTAAAATTTCAAAGTTATCTTCTCGAAGCATCAGTGTTTTGTCTACTTGTGCTTTTAGAAGATTATTTCTGAGGTTTTAGGTTTCATATGATTTCGTCTTTTACACTGTAAAAGAATAACAAAAACATTTTTGAATAAGTAGTGTGCTAATTTGCACTTACATAAATACTAAGTGAAATATGTATGCGTGCGTGTGTGTGTCTCTGTTTGTGTGTGTGCGTGTGTATTTTAAAAATTTACAACCATTTCTAGGGAAACAAGAAACATGTTTCTGAAGAAAATAATATTGATATTATGGACAGAAAAATTAATTAATTCTCGAATTTTGAACAATATTTTCCTCAGTCCCAAAAATATACAAAATTACTGACAAGGAACAAACGAAGTTCTCGTCTACGTCATCTATTTATGTTAGTGTCAGTTCTACATGAACCTTAGGAGTCCTACGGAGTTTCTGGACATGCACGTCCTTAAATTGTATATGTATAGTATATATATATATATATATATATATATATATATATATATATATATATATATATATATATATATATATATAATATATATATATATATATATATATATAGAGAGAGAGAGAGAGAGAGAGAGAGAGAGAGAGAGTCGCCTTCCTAGTTTATATATATATCACACCCTCCCTTTTCTCCCCTTCCCATTGATTGCCTCATCCTTTCTTTCCAGAGTATTTCTTTGCCGCCCCCCCACCCTACCCGCCCCCCCTCTCTCTCTCTTCCCTGTTTTTCCCCCATTCTCGCAGATCATTCCTTAATCCTTTTCCCCCAGACCTTTACATCAATTATCTTTGCCTTTCTTTTTCTTTTTCATTACCTATTTTACCCTAGATTTTTATTCATTATTCTTTCTTATTTTCGATTTATCAGATGGCAGTCAATCCGGCATCAATGATACATTTAGCTATATAACAACGAATCACGCTGTGATTCTTACTTTATCTGTTTCCTGGGAATAGTCCAGAGGTCCACTCTATTACAGTGAACGTAGCAGAATTTGATGAAAGAAGCATGTCTGTGACGTGTATGCAATAAGTTGCTGACGTATGTTTAAGGCAAATTTGGGCTCTTTTCACTCTCACTATATGAAATAATGCAGGTTCTCGATTCTGTGGCCAAGCTGCTCCGAACAGGAGGAATAACAGAACACGACAATGGCACCGTTAGATCTTTCGTACTTCCACGCAGGTTATTTTTCTCATTTCATTCACCTTGCTGAAGTATCCTAAGCTATACTTTCTCCATTTACCTATCCATTGCATCTGCTGTCAGCCACTTACACTGTACCCGGGATGAGGGAAACATTCTTATGTTGAAGCTAATCCTAAATATATATATATAATATATATATATATATATATATATATATATATATATATATATATATATATATATATATATATATATATATATATATATATATATATATATATATATATATATATATATATATATATATATATATATATACTATATTATATGTTTGTGCGAGATAATTTACAGTGTTAATGCCTGTCGTATAACAAGATGAAAACTTAATAATACCCATCAAACGTTACGAAAACAATATACTTTTTTAGTTTTGCTAACGATAACCAACCACTCAGCCCTCTATAGTCTATACCATCAACCCAGTCACACACACACACATGCAAATCAGAAACAACACTCACATACGGTAAATGGGGGCAATCATTAAAAGCGCTGTAAGTATTATCTTTTTAAGCTATATTTTTTAGTTTTGTTTTGACTTAACTGGAAAGAGTCCTTTCAACTCATTCCAAAATTCTCTTATCAAATATAATAGACTTCTATTAAGATTTAAGTCTATACTGGGGAGAGAGAGAGAGAGAGAGAGAGAGAGAGAGAGAGAGAGAGAGCACTATACTACCATCTCTGTGTAACATTCGTTATATTTAGTTTCAATACGTATTAACTCCCTTCATTCTTCCAAATTCATATAAACTTTCAATATTCCATCTTGTTGTTTCCCTTCATCCCCTGCATACTTTAAAATTTAATCTTTAGTACTTTCTACCTA
>NC_061109.1:64497380-64507380 GCF_015104395.2 Macrobrachium nipponense
GTGATTGTCCGGCCCAACAAATCCCTTTTGTGCACCGGACACAACATCCTCCGAAGGTGAGTTCTTCTGTTCCATAGTCTCTATCCATCAGTGCTGAAGCAATCATTCGCAGAATGGACAAAGGTTCTGCTCTCTCTCTCTCTCTCTCTGCACTTAAGATGATGTGTATATATATATATATATATATATATATATATATATATATATATATATATATATATATATATATATATATATATATATATATATATATATCACACACACACACATACACACACACACACACACACAACATATATATATATATATATATATATATATATATATATATATATATATATATATATATATATATATCCTTATATATATATGTGTGTGTGTGTGTGTGTGGTGTGTGTGTGTGTGTGTGTACATAAAAAACATAAATACATAACTAGATTCAGGAAAATCTTACGGAACATATTGATTGTATAACTGTCGTTTTAATCAACTGTCGTCAAAAAAGGAAGATAATTTTTAAAACCGGTTCTTAAACGACTGTTTTCTGAAAGACTCATTTAATTTTTTTTTTCCTCAACCGTTTTCGTTTTAATCAAGTTAAACCAGTTTTTAAAATGTGCATCAATGGACAGTTTTCCTCCACATAAATATTGACCGGATAAGCCTTTCAAATGGAATCAAGAAAGAACGTTTAACGAAAAAAAAAAATCCAGCTGTTGTTTTACTCAACTAGCAAATCCTATGTAACAATATCAACAACACTGTTTGGGATGGAGCGAAGCTGTGTTGCACGCACGTAGGACAAGGATACTTGAAATCCATAGGGGAAAAATATCTCAGTTGTCAATTAGAACTTGTTCCTTCAGACAAATAAAACAGGAAGGGAAAAGTTTTTTTTTTTTTTTTTTTTTTTTTTTTTTTTTTTTGCTGGTACGACGAAGGTTGGTTGTTGAAATCAATTCTTTTGTGGCTCCCCAACCGTTTTGTAACTTTTTTTTATCTCTCTCGAGCTTATTTTTTTTTATTCCCGTTGTTCCAATCGAAGGTTGCGTTGGCCAGCTGTTGATTTCATGTATATATATATATATATATATACATATATATATATAATATATATATATATATATATATATATATATATATATATATATATATATATATATATATATATATATATCTATTCTATATGATGTATTTATTAGTTAGTATAAACTTCAATATTTCTTAACATATTAGTAAGTAAATAGATAAAATTCATGTAAACTACAAGGGAGATTGTTTTAAGGTAGTACTTACAACTGAGGATTTTGCCTTTATAAACAAAATATATTTCAGAATTGTTCTTTTCAATGAAAAAAACTGTTCCCGCGCTCTATCCTCGAACATTCACTAAAATACTTTTACCTTCAGTTATAAGGTTTAAAAGTTTAAAATTACCCTTATTGGAGGCACTCCGGCTTTACAAAATCGTTGAGATATAAAGTTTTAACGGACTTTGAATTGTTATGAGTTGTGTGAAATTAAATTCCAACGACAAAACATGGTGCAGAGAGAGTCTCACCTTCAAGGTAAAAGGCGATGTATGTGAAAAATAAAGGATAAAAGGATAATGGGAGTGATAAAGGGAAGTTCGCATCCATATCAGCACAACACCGTGGATGGAAAGGGGAGACCTCTGATGGTTCCATTTAGAAATAAAAAAAGAAAGAAAAAAAATTCGGCATCCAGTGACATAAGAAAATGTCCACAAAGAATGACCTTTATACTCGTGTCTGTGTGTGTGGGCGTGTGTGTATAACAATACAGCAGCTCTTTCTCTCTCTCTCTCTCTCTCTCTCTCTCTGGCATAATTATTAAATCATCAGGAAAATGTTTCTTCCTTACGACACAAGCATAGGCTTTATATACGTATATGTGTGAGTTTTTGTGTGCACCGTAAGAAGTATATGCGTTCCTTTCCCAGCGCTTCTGCAATGTCCAAAGCGAAACTTTCTATAAGAATATAGCTTTTAGAAGACCAAACTGGATTCTCCTCAAAGACCTATTACGAAATGCTTTGTTCCCTCACACCTGGGAAAGGAGCTTTCATTTTGGTCGCAGAGGAAACCCTCTCTTCAGGGCTATTTTTGAATGTATACTCAAATGGAGTCGTTGCTCTTTATCATGAGGCTGTTGGAGGTACTATTCATTCGGTTGTGAGATGAGGAGAGTCGAGTACGATACTCACTTAGGTATTATGTCGTGGAGACAGCAAATTCGACTTTTTATCTTACAAGCAAAAATGGACACATTTCAGCTTGTAAAACTAAATAACATGACTTAAACATTATTGACATAAGTATATGTAATATTTCATTGCGCTTTGTCATTCACCTCTTAGTTTTTAGCTTTCATGACTTTTATGTACAGGTGAAGTAGAGTGCTAATTCTGTCTGATTCTTTATAAATTATAGCATGAACTGATTCACTTCAGTACTAATCGTAAAGAGAGAGAGAGAGAGAGAGAGAGAGAGAGAGAGAGAGAAACACGAACGCAAAATAATATCCGCACCAGGATTCAGAGTCATGTAACGGAAAAAGTTACAAAATGTTTTCGGAACAGTTTCGAATTCCGAGTCGATTTATGACTTTCGCACTCCTGGAATAAATGAACAAAAAATCCGCATTCATGAAGGTATATTCAGATACAATGTAACAGTATTTTGCATCCGTGTTGAAGTTTATTTTAGAGGGTCTGCGTCGATTTCAATTCAATATGTCCATTCAGGCAAGTGTTCTCTCTCTCTCTCTCTCTCTCTCTCTCTCTCTCTCTCTCTCTCTCTCTCTCTCTCTCTCTCTGCTTTGACCCGTGTATATTTTCTATATTTACCCTTTCACGTAAATAAAATACGCATCCATAATCTGAATTGATATAATCGCTCTATGATATATGCCTAGGCTGTCAAGAGAAGCGCTGAGCCACTTCCGGCCATTCGGTACTTAGACTGTGAACAGAGGGAGTTCGAGCGGTTAGACAGCGAAATAAAGAGACCCGGACAAAAAGGGGATGAAATACAAGGTTCTAAAAGGTGGAACTTAGAAGATAAAATCACAGCTGCACATAGAAATAAAAGTTGGAGAAGGTTGGACAGGAAGATTGAAGAAAGGCAACGGAAATGGAGATAAAGTAAATGGTTAAAAGGTGAGTGCACGGACATTGCTAAAACCCTTTAGTAGTGCCTACAATGCATCATGTAAGGTGCACTGACGGATACGATTGCAGAAGTTAGATTAGAATTTTTATTATGAACTTTACAAGTAACCGAATTTTGTGGTTGAATTCATGCCAAAGAGGAGTTTTCCAATTTTTTTTATTCTTGTCTTTCACTCTGCTTTCGACATCAGCATGAGCTAAGTGAAATAAAAAACAATATAATTCCTACTAAAAGAAAAAAAAAAAAGAACTTTCTCCCTTCTCCTTATTCGGTTTCGTCAGGAGACTATTTTTGACATTAAGTGATCCCATGAACTGAGAAACAATGAAAAACTTCTGACAGAACTGTTACTAAAAAAAGGCAGATCAATAAGATCTTACGTCAGAGAGCAACAGTCTTTGTTTAGTGAGAGAAATGGCGACAGGAATCATGAACTATATTTTTCTGACGACTTTGCCAGTGTTATTTCGAAGTTCTTTTCTGTTTTCCATTTCATTGTTTCGTTTGAAATATATGAGAGATAGAGTAACGCTATTGGAAAGTGTCACAGTGTATATCAGGAATTTGTTTCTAGGACACTCAAAGAAAAAATCTCCAAAAAAATTAAAATGGAAGTGATTCCCAGATCCTGTTTTCCTAATTTTTTTTATAACAAGCAAACACCCAATCGTCTGCAGCCTTATTCAGTATCTCCATAAATTTATCCTCCCCATTTATGACGTCAGAAATCAATTCGTACAATCGAATTTCCTTTCCAGAACACTCTCCAATTTGATTCTCCATTAACGAACTGGAATAAAAACTGCGTTCAAATTTAGGTCTCCCGTTCCACATATAGCATAGCTGCATTTCCAGAATTTATGGGAGCTATTGAGCATTGCAATCGACAATTTCGTCAAGGCAACTGGAAGTCCATCAGAACGTGACTCCTTCCGCCTATAACCTGCGCCTTTTGAAGAATGGAAGTTTGCGTAGTTCCCACAGATTAGATTACGCAGATCCTGCAGAGAGAGAGAGAGAGAGAGAGAGAGGAGAGAGAAGAGAGAGAGAGAGAGAGAAGTGACAAGAGACAGACTGTGGTCAACATATTATTACACTTCAAATCCTTCAAATCTACTTTCAACACAGGACCAGGAAAAATACTAAACCATTTAAAATGCACCTTAAGAACCTGTTTCTAGCACAACAGAAATAAAAAAGAATAATCATAAAATACGAGAAAAAATTATGCCTTTCATTTTGAAGCTTTACGTAGATATGATTTACGCCAGTCAATCTCTTTTCAATTGAGTTTAATCCCTAAAGGATTAGACTTTGGGATGATAATTAAAACGTTAATAATGTTACCAATTCATCTTCATAAGAGATGCAATCAAGTTCGTTAAAAGGCATTAAATTTTGTATACGTAAGAATCTTCGGAAATGGACTATCCCTCAAACTCTTTGTGTGTACATATGTATGGTGGACGAAATTGTTGGGCATTCTCCAAGAAAAACTCTATTCATTTTCCTATATGGACTACAATTGAGTTAATATATCTTCGTGCCTAAGAAGATTAGCAGTACTATATGTGTGTTGTGTGTGTGTGTGTGTGTGTGCGCGCGCGCCCGTGCGTGGTTGTGTTTATGTTTGTCAGTGTGTAGCCAGTGTATCTGTCTACCCTTATGCTCATCTCCTTAAAACTCTGCTTCCTTTCCAAATCTACATAGTCATTTTGATCAAAGTAACTCGTGTTTTGCATCTCCCCAGAAAATAAGTATATGATTCCTTAATTAGCACTCTCTTTATCTCTAAGCTTTCTCATCCCAAAGTATTGCGTTCTGGGAGGCGATTTCTGACGCAACCATTTCTCCCTCGTTATCTAATAATCCCGGACGATGTTCCATCTTTTGTCTCTCTCTCTCCCTTCGAAGGATTCTCGGTAATGCCCCTTGAAGGTGGCAATTTTACGCCGCAGCGGAAGACAAAGGATTAGATAAAAGAAGGTCACGGGAAGATATAAGGATATAAATTTCACTTTTCTCCCTGGGGTGCTTTCAATAGGAGTTGGATATGCTATGAGACAGAATGGTAGAAGTGTTTTCCACCTTCTGTTTGTGCGCATACACACGCACACACACGCACACACACACACACATATATATATATATATATATATATATATATATATATATATATATATATATATATCTATATATATATATATAATATATATGACTGGTAAAAGTGTTCTGTAACAACGAATTCCATCTAATAAAAGGAGCCCATAAAAACACCAAAATGTAGAGAGAAAAGTACTATATTTCAGAGACTGCTGTACTCTCTCTTCAGGTATATGAATGAGAAAAGTTTACAGAAAAGGTGGTATTTATACCAAGAGATTCGTCCACAAGTAAGCCAATTTAGGTCACCCCCGCTGATAATCTTCCTTTAATCTTCTTAAGCGTTGGTTGAATGAACACTGCGTCGACGATGTCCGATGTCCAATTCCCTTTTGAGATGTTCATTACCTGCTTCTCTTTTATTAAGGCCGATTCCATCATTTGACTCTTGTACCGCAGTTGCTGCTATAAATTACACGTGACATATTCCAGTTTATTCTATGGTTATGTTCATTTATATGATTGAAAATAGCCGAGTTCTGTTGTCCATACCTAACTGACCGTTTGTGTTTGTATTATTAATCTCTGGGGAAGTGATTTACCTGTAAATCCGATGTAAGATTGGTCACAGTCCTGGCATGGGATCTCATATACCCCAGAGTCTTTGGGCGATGTCTTTTGTTGGACGTTAATCAGGGATTTGGCTAAGGTATTTAGGTAGGTAAATGCAAAGGGTTGGATTTCCCAAGGGTGTGAGTTACTCTCTTAATCGTCTCCAGGTGGGGAATTTTTATTTTATTGTTGGTGTGTCTCTGTCTTGTCTTTAGGGGGTCGGTAGAAAATTACGTTTGGCTTTTTGAATTGCTTTCTCAATTATATGGTCAGGATACTTTAAAGATGAAAGTTGCTGCGAATTAGTTCAAATTCTTTTTCCAGGAAATCTGGGGAACAAATTCGTAAGGCTCTTAAGAAATAGGTTGCTAGCTAGACCTATCTTGATAGTATTGTCATGATAGCTAAAGTAGTGAATATATGAAAGTGAGAAACGTTGGTTTTCTGTATATGGTAAATTTGTAATTTCTGTCGTGTCTGATTATTAAAACATCAAGAAAAGGAATTTTGTTGTCTGTTTCCCATTCAACTTTAAATTTGATGCTGGGCACTAATGCGTTTAATTTTGAGAGGAATTCATTAAAATTACCCCACTTATTATCCCAAAATGTTAGTATGTCATCCATGTATCTCATCCACAGCATGTTTTTGGGTTTTATTGCATTTATCACTGTAGTTTCAAAGTATTCCATGTACAGATTGGCTAAAATAGGACTTAAAGGACTACCCATACTACACCCGAATTTTTGCTTGTAGAATGATTCCCCGAATGAAAATACGTTATTAGATGCACATAATTCAACTAACTTTATTATTTTGTCAAATGCCAAAGGGAAATGATCTGAATAGGGGGATAATTTTTCCCTTAAAAACTGAAGAACGTCCTGTACTGGTACTTTTGTGATAGGGAGTCTACGTCAAGGCTTAAAAGTTTTATGTTGTTGAAGTGGTATATGTGCTTCTCTGAATTTGTGACAAAAGTCTTCCGAATGTTTGATGTGACTGGGAGAAAAAGTGCCTAAAAAAGGGGAGAAAGGAGGCCAGCTAACCATTTTAGAAATTTTGTAATTGAAAGCTCCGGCGCATGAAACGATGGGTCTGAATGGAAGATTGTCTTTGTGAGTTTTGGGAAGACCATAAAAAGTAGGGTAATTTTAGGATTAATTACTTTAAATTTCTCTAATAGTTCCATACTCTTTTTGTCTTGGCCAATTAATCTTACTTTCCGAAAAAATTCTGTGGGAACGTTCTGGAGGGGATTTTTCGTCAGTTTTTCGTAAGTATTTGTGTCGCTAAGGAGCTGGTTGATTTTGTCGAGGTAGAAATCTTTGTCCATTATTACAATTTTGCCGTCTTTGTCGGATCTACTTATTATAACATCTAACTTTTTTAGCGAGTGGATGGCTATCATGAATCTGCGGGGAACAGGATATTTCTTATGAAGGTCAGTTAAAGCATTAGTAACACTCCTTTTAAACATATCTCTTCACGGCTGTAGTTTTTGTCAGATATGAATTTATCAAAAGCCACTATGAAGTCTAGGTTGTTTTTGCGGTCTGGCATTAGGGCAAAGGATAAGCCTAAATTTAAAACTAAATGTTGATTTTCAATAAGGGGGGTGTTGGATAAGTTTAAAACTTTGTCTTGTTGTTCAAGATTATTCCATGCTGCCTATAATAGCGTGACTCATTCCAACAGACTTTTACGCAAGTTAAATAACTAATAGATAATAGCGCATGGAATAATCTTGAACAACAAGACAAAGTTTTAAACTTATCAAAAACACCCCCCTTACTGTAAATCAACATTTAGTTTTAAATTTAGGCTTATCCTTTGCCCTAATGCCAGACCGCAAAAACAACCTAGACTTCATAGTGGCTTTGATAAATTCATATCTGACAAAACTACAGCCGTGAAGAGATATGTTTAAAAGGAGTGTTACTAAATGCTTTAACTGACCTTCATAAGAAATATCCTGTTCCCCGCAGATTCATGATAGCCATCCACTCGCTAAAAAAGTTAGATGTTATAATAAGTAGATCCGACAAAAGACGGCAAAATTGTAATAATGGACAAAGACTTCTACCTCGACAAAATCAACCAGCTCCTTAGCGACACAAATACTTACGAAAAACTGACGAAAAATCCCCTCCAGAACGTTCCCACAGAATTTTTTCGGAAAGTAAGATTAATTGGCCAAGACAAAAAGAGTATTGAACTATTAGAGAAATTTAAAGTAATTAATCCTAAATTACCCTACTTTTATGGTCTTCCCAAAACTCCAAACAAAGACAATCTTCCATTCAGACCCATCGTTTCATGCGCCGGAGCTTTCAATTACAAAATTTCTAAATGGTTAGCTGGCCTCCTTTCTCCTTTTTTAGGCACTTTTTCTCCCAGTCACATCAAACATTCGGAAGGCTTTTGTCACAAATTCAGAGAAGCACATATACCACTTCACAACATAAAACCTTTAAGCCTTGACGTAGACTCCCTATTCACAAAAGTACCAGTACAGGACGTTCTTCAGTTTTTAAGGGAAAAATTATCCCCCTATTCAGATCATTTCCCTTTGGCACTTGACAAAATAATAAAGTTAGTTGAATTATGTGCATCTAATAACGTATTTTCATTCGGGGAATCATTCTACAAGCAAAAATTCGGGTTAGTATGGGTAGTCCTTTAAGTCCTATTTTAGCCATCTGTACATGGAATACTTTGAAACTACAGTAATAATGCAATAAAACCCAAAAACATGCTGTGGATGAGATACGTGGATGACATACTAACATTTTGGGATAATAAGTGGGGTAATTTTAATGAATTCCTCTCAAAATTAAACGCATTAGTGCCCAGCATCAAATTTAAAGTTGAATGGGAAACAGACAACAAAATTCCTTTTCTTGATGTTTTATAATCAGAGACACGACAGAATACAAATTTACCATATACAGAAAACCAACGTCTCACTTTCATATATTCACTACTTTAGCTATCATGACAATACTATCAAGATAGGTCTAGCTAGCAACCTATTCTTAAGAGCCTTACGAATTTGTTCCCCAGATTTCCTGGAAAAAGAATTTGAACTAATTCGCAAGCAACTTTCATCTTTAAAGTATCCTGACCATATAATTGAGAAAGCAATTCAAAATTCAAAAAGCAAACGTAATTTTCTACCGACCCCCTAAAGACAAGACCAGAGACACACCCAACAATAAATAAAAATTCCCCACCTGGAGACGATTAAGAGAGTAACTCACACCCTTGGGAAATCCAACCCTTTTGGGCATTTACCTACCCAAATACCTTAGCCAAATCCCCGATTAACGTCCAACAAAAAAGACATCGCCCAAAGACTCTGGGGTATATGAGATCCCATGCCAGGACTGTGACCAATCTTACATCGGATTTACAGGTAATCACTTCCCCAGAGATTAATACAACACAAACGGTCAGTTAGGTATGGGCAACAGAACTCGGCTATTTTCAAAATCATATAAATGAACATAACCATAGATAAACTGGAATATGTCACGTGTAATTTTCTTTATAGCAGCAACTGCCGGTACAAGAGTCAAATGATGGAATCGGCCTTAATAAAAGAGAAGCAGGTAATGAACATCTCAAAAGGGAATTGGACATCGGACATCGTCAACGCAGTGTTCATTCAACCAACGCTTAAGAAGATTAAAGGAAGATTATCAGCGGGGTGACCTAAATTGGCTTACTTGTGGACGAATCTCTTGGTATAAATACCACCTTTTCTGTAAACACGTTTCTCATTCATATACCTGAAGAGAGAGACAGCAGTCTCTGAAATATAGTACTTTTTCTCTCTACATTTTGGTGTTTTTATGGGCTCCTTTTATTAGTATATATATATATATATATATATATATCTATATATATATATATATATATATATATATATATATATATATATATATATATGACTGGTAAAGGTGTTCTGTAACAACAGAATTCCATCTAATAAAAGGACGCAGTGTTTCATTCAACCCAACGCTTAAAGAAGATTAAAGGAAAGATTATCAGTCGGGGGTGACCTAAACTTGGCTTACTTGTGGACG
>NC_061109.1:64517380-64529880 GCF_015104395.2 Macrobrachium nipponense
AGGGCTTCGAGTCATAGGCAAAGATGCCGTGGCATTCGCCGGGGGAGTTTTTTGACATAGTGTTTAGTGTCCGGTTGGGTGGGTAATGGGTAAGTGTTACCTTTACTTTAGCCAAAGGGGTGGCTTGTTTGATATCTTGTAAGATGTTCCATTTTATTAACTTTGTCTTTGAACTTGTGTGTGTACTTACCAGAATGTGTTCTGTATCTTTGGCAGATGGTTCTGGATTTCTGTGGGACAGAGTTCCCAGGGAAAGGTGTGACCTTTTGGGTGACTTGACAATGAGTTGTTTTAAGTTAGTCTGTAAGACTGGATTACTTAGTTAATTGATCTTAGTTATTGTAAATAAACGTTATGTTATGATGCAACTCTCTCATTTTCATTACCTGTTAGAATGGAGAGAGAGAGAGAGAGAGAGAGAGAGAGAGAGAGGCTGTGTATGTAAATGGAGTTATGGGGGTCTGCCTTCCGTTTCGTGTCCACGCTTACCGTATGAAATACATGGCGGTTTTTCCCATGTAATAGTGGTGGCAGACGGTTAAAGAGGGGATATAGAAAGTTTTCTTGTTTTTCTATGCCTAGGAACGCCAATGTAGAGATGGTTGGCCAGTAGGAAATCAAAGGGGTAGAGAAAATGTCCGTCCGTGAGATGGGGGGATAGGAAAGAAGATTTTCTATTAGGGTCATCAAATTTGCTCGTACCAAGATTCTTCAGGGTGGGAGTTGTGAGACAAGCAACTCAGTCTAGTTTGTAAGTGAGTGTTGCTAGTGGTCATCTCACCGGTCGCTTTGTTTGTATTGTGCCGACGAGATTTACGCGTTTTTTACGAAGAATTTCGAGTTCCTTTTGTTCCCATTATGGAGTGGTGAGTGTTAAACTATTGTTTTGAAAGGAGTGTTTTTGTTTAAATATTTCTGGGTTATGGGATTGGTTCAAGAGGTCAAAACAATTTTTTTTTTTCCCATAGTGACGTGTTTTCTTTATTTGCACGTGTTTATAATGGACGTATGCATTCGTCTTTGTTTAAAACATAGGAGTGTATTTTTCTATGCATGGGAACTGTGCTTATATAAGCAGATTTGGCTTAGTGACACAGAGCGGCCACAATTTTAGGGAGGGGCTCAGCATATTTCTGCAGAGAGGCGCCTTGCATTGCGATGGTGTCGGGCATCCCTTGGGAGGGTAGTTGTTGCATGGGTACCACTAGCCTCACTCGAGAGATAGTGCAGGGATGGGGATACTGCTGGCATGGCTCGGGGGAGTGTTCTGCCGCTTGACTGAGGGGTTGTTCTCAGGGGGGGAGAAATTTTTTTGTCTCAGTGTGGGTGGATTCCCCCTTTTCCTTTTTTTTTTTTTTTTCTCTTAGTGTTGGGAGATGGATTTGGCCTTGACATTGGATGCTAAGACATCAGCTGATTGATTAGTTGATGAAGTGAAATGCCCGTAGAGTCTTTTTTTTTTTTTAGGAAAAGAGATTTTTTTTTTCTCTCTTGATGAAGAGAAAAGGAAATAAAGAGATTTTTCTTTTCCGAAAATGAAGGGAAAAGTAGTTAACATGCACGGGATGTGTTATATGTTTCTTTGTGCCTTGAAAGACACAAATATACACAGATTATTTTTTTATTGTGTCGGAGAAATTACTTTGAAATGCCGATGATTGGTGTTGTATCTGTGTTGTGTGGCAATGGTGTTATGTCATGGTGTTGCATGCTGGAGAAATTGTATCATAAGATTCAGCAATACTGTTGTATGCTATTTGAATTTTACCCTTTTGCGAGAGAATTATTGCTTTTGGAGAGTTATTATTATTATTATTATTATTATTATTATCTTGAGATGGTGTTACGGAGGTTTGCCTAAGTATATTATCATTACGGGAGAATTGTTTTACGAGAGATTTGAGATATTTCATGGGAGATTATTCAATAATTATTACAGATAATTATTCAGGGATAATTATTACAATGAATTAATGGGAGAAGTCTTGTGTTAATTATTTGTTCAGTTTTTGTAACTTTGGAGAATATTTTCAGTGATTCACGGGGATGAGTTTTGCTGAATCTTGATGAATCTGGCTGAATCTTGGTGAATTGTGTTGGAATTTTGCTGAAGTTTTGCTGAATTTTGCTGAATTTTTTTGTCTGAATTTTTGGAGAATGGACAAGCATTAACATTGGTGATATTTTTTGTACTGATACTGATGATTTTGATGATAGCAATTTTTTTTTTTTGGTGATTTTGTGATAATGATATTTCTGATACTGATTTTTTATATACTAATACGTGGGTGTTTTAATGCTGTCAAGGGAGGTGAAATCTTTTGTGATTATGGGAAGAACTAACAACACATTATTTTAGTTTTTTTTTTCTTTTTTTTTATGAGTTCAGCAGATAATTGCTTGACATCTAGTGAGTTACGGGAGATAGTTAATGGTGCCGTTGATTTTTCTTTTCTCCTTTTTTGGAATTTAGCCAGCTGACACAAGTTTTTACCATGGGTGAATTTGAATTTATTTTTTTTCTCCAGTTAGTGTGAATATTATCTCAGTTCATGACTTAGAGTCATTTAAGAGAAAGTGTTTGTGTTTTAGCTATTTGATGCTATAGAGTAATATAGGAGAATTTCTTGCAGTTTTGAATGCATACGTAATGGCACTACATTTTTTCTCTGGATATTTATGTTCCAGAAATTGTGAGTTTTCTTGCACAATACCCTTGTTGTATTTGTGACAACTTTGTGAGAGATAGGAACTTGGTTAAGTTTTCTAGTGGCTTATGTCGTAGTGCCATATGGGGAAGTCTTTGCTTAGCACTGTGAATTTGGAGTTCTGTTATAATGACTTGTTGGCACATTGGGTGATTTTTTCTAGAATTTTCTAGACAGTTTTATTTGCCGAGTTTTTTGCTTTTTTTTAGCAGTTATGCTAAACGGAGAGAGTTTTTATAGTTTTTACTATAACATTTGAGTTATTCTCTGGAGAATTGGAGTTACAACTGAGTTATAATTAGATATATGGAGAGATAATTGGAGGTATATATTATTTTGGAGTTATATTTGAGATATAATATATGGGAGATATGTTTTTGGCCATTTTTGATATTTGCCAATGTGGTATGAGCTATGTTTAGTTCAATTATTTTGCAGCCATCTTTGTTGCAAATGGAGACACATATTTGGAGATTATGGGGCAATATTTGGGAGTGTGTGAGTTAGTTGCCTTGAGCGCACATTTTTTGGAGATATATATATTTTTGGAGCCTTGTTTTGTTCCACATGGAGTTATTGTGAAATAGAGGTAAATATTTTTGTATTTGCCGAAATAGAGGTGATTATTCTCTATCCTGGAGTGGTGTTTTTGTTTTTACTGACATGTGGCTTTGGAGAAATAAGAGATAATAATATAGGGGGTGATTATTAACCAAATGGAGGAAATATTTTATAACCGGAGTGGTGTTATTATTGATATGGTGTCTCATAATGGAGTTAGAATTAATCTTTGGCGGGTGACTCTTCTTTTTTTTTTGTGGTTATGGAGTTTTTTTTTCGAGACAAGAGAAGATTTCTGAGGTCTCTTTTTTTGATTTCGTGTCTATTTAGAGAGAAGTGGCATTACTGCATTACGAGTTATTTGGAGATGTGTGTGCATTTTTCATGTTCACAAGTGTGTTATTCTTGGAGAATATAATTTGGGAAAAGTCATGTTGAGAGAATAAGTCTTCGAGACAAATTTTTGAACACATTAGTCATATCCTGGAGTTAATTCTGTGAAATGTGTCAGTTAGACCTTTTTTTTTTCTTGAGAATCATGAGTTTCCAAACTTATGTGTCTGACTAGACAATTTTTGTGCTGTTGTTTGAGCATGCGTCCGCAGGTGATTTTTCTGCTGACAAGCGATGTGATGAGCCGTGTGCTGATTCTTTTCTTCGATGGTGACAGATCAGAATTTTGCAATATCTGGGAAATTGTGGCTATAGCATTTCACGAAAGCGCATGTATGAGAGTTTGCTTTCTGGCAAATTCCATAACTTTACATGGAGATTTCTTGGGGAAAACGCGGGATTATGCATATTATACATGTATTATGTATTTTTGTGATTGGGGAAATCTACTTGTGATTATTTTTTTTTATTATTTTTCTTCCTTTTCCTATGAGAGATATGATTTGGGGATTGAGCTTAAATAACATTTCTTTTTTGGACGGGAGATTTGATTTTACCGGGAGGTGTGATTTTTCGAGGGTTGCTATTTATTTCGTAAATGGGAGTTTGACATTAAGTCTCATTGTGATTAATTATTGAGCAGTAAAGGGTTTTTGCTGTTAAAAAAGTTGGAGATTTTTACTGATTTTGTGGGTTGTCAGAACTTAAGAGAAATTTTTGGGTCTGGGTGTTACGTGATTCTTTTCTTTCTTGGGCTTGTTACGAATTTTTTCTTTTTTTTTCTTGTGAGCACATTCGAGTTCGAAATGTGAGTGCAGAATTCCGTGGAGTTGCTGTGATTTCCGAGTTGTGTGTGTGTGCTGATGTGCGAGTTTGGAGAACTTGTGATTGTTTCTTTTTTCTTAGAGAGTTGTGATGATGACTTATCATTTTAGTAGTCATATTTAAGGGAGTTAATTGGGAGGACGTTCAGTTAGTATTTCTGACCTTTTTGAGATCATTGTTTGATAGAGGTAGTATGTTTGGGTTAATTTTCTTAGATTGACCAAAGACCTGACTGACATACTAACGCCCAAAAGTTCCCGACGCCAGCAAGACGTCCACCAGCCGTGAGGTTGCTGCCATGTTGCCCATGGTGATTACAAGTATTTCCACGTGGGTGTTCGAGAGAGTTCTACAGCGTGTTTTTTGGGGATCTACAAGAAGCCGTGAGAGTCTTCTCCGATGAGGGAGGCATTCCGTCTCCTACAGTTGCTACAGCCTGCTATAGCCTGTTGCTGTCTGTGCAGCTACTTGCAGACAAGCGAAGAGGGATATTCAAGAATCCTAATGCAGAAAATATGGGAGAAAATGCGTTTTGTGTTATTGGGAGATTAAAGCGTGATAAGACTTTATTTTATAATGCCAGAGACGTGCAGTTTTACTTATTTTGTTTTAAGCCGGCCAATGTTTTATATTATATAAGCAATTCTGCTAGGCGGGAGCTAGCATATAGGTGCGAGGCGAGAACAAGTCTGTAAGACATAGGGTTTTGATTAATTATATATTGTTCGTGCATTCTCTGTAACCTGTGGAATGTGGAGGACAGGGCAGAGTAACGACCTGAGGGTAGCTGATCAATGAGTTGCTAGGGGATGGCGTGAGATAAAATTGCTTAGTTCGTCGAGTCAATGTACGACAGTTTATGAACTCTTCCAAACGTGCCTTTGAGAAAACTAGATGCAACTATAACCGTGAGGCGCTAGCGAACTGTGTGTTCGTATGTGCGTGTGCACCTCTTTTCTGTTAAAAGCGTTCATACCCAAGCCTATGAGAGGGATTTTTGACAGAGGGCTTCGAGTCATAGGCAAAGATGCCGTGGCATTCGCCGGGGGAGTTTTTGACATAGTGTTTAGTGTCCGGTTGGGAATGGGTAAGTGTTACCTTACTTTAGCCAAAGGGGTGGCTTGTTTGATATCTTGTAAAGATGTTCCATTTTATTAACTTTGTCTTTGAACTTGTGTGTGTACTTACCAGAATGTTGTCTGTATCTTTGGCAGATGGTTCTGGATTTCTGTGGGACAGGAGTTCCCAGGAAAGGTGGTGTTTACCTTTTGGGTGACTTGACAATGAGTTGTTTTAAGTTAGTCTGTAAGACTGGATTACTTAGTTAATTGATCTTAGTTATTGTAAAATAAACGTTAGTATGATGCACTCTCTCATTTCATTACCTGTTAGAATGGAGAGAGAGAGAGAGAGAGAGAGAGAGAGAGAGAGGCTGGTGGTATGTAAATGGAGTTATGGGGGTCTGCCTTCCGTTTCGTGTCCACGCTTACCGTATGAAATACATGGCGGTTTCCCATGTAATATATATATATATAATATATATATATCTATACATACATATATATATATATATATATATATATATATATATATATATATATACTATATATATATATATATATATATATATATATATACATATATATATGCATTAATCTACAAATGTCCTTTAATATCCAATTCGCTCTACCTCGGAATTAATATATTTTCATATATGCTAAACAAAGGGAAATATTTTAGTTGATAATACTTCCGTCCTCTCTTGGATTCTAACCAGCGCACAGAGAATAAATCAAGAATTTAGTGAAGTCACAGCCTCGGCCACTCGTAAGGTCACTGACATCCTGATTTCTCGTCTGTGCGTTGGTACAAATTCACGACCAGGATGAAAATAATTTATCAACTAAAAAATTCCTTTCGTTTAGCCTGATACTAATGAAAGTACAATAATTCCTATGTAGAGCGAACTGACTATTTAAACAGGACAATTGTTGCTTAACGTAATGAATATGATGTCAGGTGAGTGATAAAAAAAATCATATATTATATATGATATAGATATATATATATATATATATATATATATATATATAATATAATTTGCCAAATGTAGGTGAGAGTATGACTGTTGGTTCGTTATCAATATTGACAGAGTTGTTTTTGTCAGCTCTATCCTTCATTATTACTAAATCCCCACTATTATGAAGCCCTATTTACAAATTTTCTAAACGAGAGGAATACCATAGTTCTATATGTTATTTTGTTTTTCCATCTTTATTCATTCCGTTGATATTTCCTCTTATAACCCTCGTAGAATTTAAAACACAAATATATATGTTCATCAATTTTTTATGGCCTCTATTATTCCTCGATACAGAGTTTGTTCCCAGTGCAACATTTAATTTCAGCCGAATATGGAACTGCGTCCGGTCACGCACTGGGACGATAACTGGAGATTTTCAAAATCCAGAGATTTTTTTTATATGTGGAGCTAATATTAGGAGTGGAGTAAGAACAAAAATTCAGTGTTCATTGTCGGCCTGAATAAACTTCGCGGGAACGAAAGGTTGGTCGCAAGAATATTTAAAACTTGATATTTTTTGTTGTATAACTTTTTCGTCTCTCTTCTATATTTGACTTCTTGATGGGCATAATTTGTAAATAAGTCTATTGTCAGTTTAACTTTTGTGTGGAGGGTGAATATTTTTTATTTAATTCTACTCCCAAAGGCAACTCCAATGAGATGTGATAACTTTCAAAGCAAAGGAGGAACACGGAATTATGTATCCCAGATTTAAGAAAATTAAAGTAATTCTAAATCCCTAGTTATTATTAATATCTTTTCTGGAGTTATGTTAGTCATTTTTGCCGTTATAAGCATATTTTCATTAAACCCAAAAACGTACCAAAATAATACATCCAGCTTACTTGTTGAATATACTGTATCTCGTGACCAGGTAAAAGAGAGAGAGAGAGAGAAGAGAGAGAGAGAGAGAGAGAGAGAGAGAGAGAGAGAGAGAGAGAGAGAGAGAGAGAGAGAGACTCTTAATATATAATTATACATTTTAGTTTCTCAGTTTTGCCTCTAAGTTTTCCTGTTAGACAATTTATCATTTTTGGTGACTGGACAGAAATGATCATTTCCCTTTACATAACACGAGAAGAATAAAAAGAAAATCATGTTGTTAATCACCAAATTGACGAATAATAGAAACACGTTTTCCCTATCAATTTTTTTCCAAACTCTTGTTTTTGATAATCTTGTTTTCCTAAGTTCTGTGTTTCCATAGTCTTGTTTTTCCTTTATTTTTATTTTTTTTTCAAACCTTGTTGTTTCTAAATCATTTTTTCCCTAAACCTTGTTCTACCTAAATCATGTTTTCCATAATTCTTGTTTTTGCCATAACCAAACTTAAAACCAGGAACATACTCAATGAGCTATCTAGGACATCAGCTGTATTTGAATGTCCCTACAAACAACAACAGAAAATGTTTTGCTTCTCACTTCGTGCTCTGGAATAATATACGGGTGGCAATTTAGTTTTCCGATGAGCCTTTAATGAGATGTTCGTGTTACAGGCACCGTTTGTTATGTGACTGTTTTCACCAGTACTGAGTAACGCTACCCTTTACTTCATTTCACAAAGCGATTTGATAAACATAGGGAACAAAGCACAGTTGTTTAATTGTTCCGAGGTAATTAATGAAAGGTTCTGAATAAAGTGGGTGATGAGAGAGAGAGAGAGAGAGAGAGAGAGAGAGAGAGAGAGAGAGAGAGGCGGGTGGGGGTGGGGGGTGGAATATTATTAACACAGAGAAAGAGTTTTGCTTTGTAGAGTTATGCAAGCAAACAGCGTGATTCTTTAATTGTTGCAATGTAAGTAATGGAAGGTCCTTGATTAAAGTTGAGGGTGAGAGACAGGCAGACAAACCGATGAATAATAATAATGATAATAATAATAATAATAATAATAATAACAATAATAATAATAATAATAATAATAATAATAATAATAATAATAATAAAGAGGATGTTACATTAGATTTCCCCTCTTAGACGACAAATCAGTCTCCAAATATTCGCTAAAAGTGATTGAGGAGAAAACTGGGAGAGTTTAATGTTAATAAGAAAGCGTAATGAATGTCGGAAGCAGTGGTTTGTCTGGCGTTACAAGCGTTCCCAAGAGGAGGATTGTCTGAAATAGTATCTGTAGAAAAATGACACTGGAGACCTTTCAGTTATTTCAGACGTTTTAGATCTTTCTGAATATTCAAAAATGGCCATTCAAAAAATGACCAATATTTAATTTATTTAATACTAATGATAAGAAAAACAAAAATGGGGCACTGAGTTATTAACGGAAAAATATTGCAATAACATTTGTAAAAAGAGAAGAAATTAGAAAGTGCATATGACCAAATTATTCTCTTAATATGAGTTTATTTTTGAAAATAAGCTGCTTTACCTTTATCATCCTTTAACATAATCTTATTATTATTATTATTATTATTATTATTATTATTATTATTATTATTATTATTATTTCTGTTATAATTATCATTCGATTTAAAAGCAAAAGTAACAGCAGGAGTATTATCAGATATTTATACATTTACTGAGTCATTCCCAAAATTGAAATACACGCCAATATAAGTCATAGCCCGAATGTTATAGTTTGACCAAAAAGGTTCCACAATACAAACAATAAACACTGAAGAGTGTTTCTATTTATAGCCTCAATAAGGCTTTCTTGCCTCACGGCATTTCCTTTGGCCGGTAATCCATTACAAGAAAGGCAATATTGAGCCTAACCGACACGGGTGTTGCTAATTATTCTCTCTCTCTCTCTCTCTCTCTCTCTCTCTCTCTCTCTCTCTCTTTCTGCCAGTGACTTTCTTCCTGCTTGTTTGTATGGTGTTTGTACGTTGCATGGAACCAGTGGTTATTCAGCAACGGGACCAACGGCTTTACATGACTTCCGAACCACGTCGAGAGTGAACTTCTATCACCAGAAATACACATCTCTCACTCCTCAATGGAATGGCCGAGAATCGAACTCGCGACCACCGAGGTGGGACGCCAACACCATACCAACCACGCCACTGAGGCGCTCTCTTCCTGCTTGTGTTATTTTGTGTATTTAGTTTTACACACACACACACACATACACACACACACATGCACACACTTGTGTGTGTGTGTGTTTCTGTCCGTACTCTAGTAAGTTATCGGACATCATAAGTATGTCATAATACTATTGGAAAATAAACAACGGGATTCAGATCCATTTGCTGTATCACGAAAGATGCATTTTCAAATTCCCTCGTAAAGTAAATGAAATATTTTTATTCCTAATATAATTCTGCAGTCAGTCTTTTCTTCTATTGATTCATTCCTTACTTCCAAAAATCAGTTTTATTTATGGTAGCTTTATCGATGATCAGCATCAGCCATGAATCGCATTTTGTGATGAAGAGCGAAATGTTAACATTCAAGTTTACAGATGGTGTTTTGGCATCCTTACACTCACAACTTCCTGGCTTTTCGATCAGTCCCTTACCTTATTCTCTCTCTCTCTCTCTCTCTCTCTCTCTCTCTCTCTCTCTCTCTCTCTCGTTTTTCTGAGTTATAATGCTACAGCGCTTAGCACCAGCTAGTGTTTAATGCCGAGGAAATAATTACATTTACATTCGGAAGGAGCCTTTGGGCGACAATAATATTCCCACATTATTTTCCAAATATGTCAGATTGCTCTGGGAAATATCATTCAAAAAGGTTTAAAAAACTATTTATTAAACAGTTTTTATTATTTATATTCTGATACCATATGATATGCAATTCTAAGTTTATTGCTTTCGTTTTTATTTCGGTTTTTGTAATCAATTAAGTCTTTTCTTTTAAATAGATTTTTTATTCGATGCATCTATTTGCTTTTTGTGGTGATTTCAGAATAAAAGCAAAAGACATTTGTGAATAATACATAATTTCATGCACTACATTGTATCTATATATATTATATATATATATATATATATATATATATATATATATATATATATATATATATATACTATATATATATATATATATATAATATATTATATATATATATAGTATTATATATATATATATATTATATATATATATATATATATATATATATATATATATATTCTTATTTATTTTAAATGTGCTTCCTTGTACTCGAAGTTTAGCAGTCTGTGATTTGATAAGTAAAGGGCACACTTGATTTTGTGATAATCACAACTGGCATCACGATAAAATTCTTACTAACTAGTGAATAGGGAATATATATCTGAAGAGTGAAACACAACAATTGCATATTTAATAAAACTGAATTAAGATAAATTCATTGAAAATATCTTCGGTTTCAATAAGTGATTTCTTCCTGTATTTCCTATATCCTTCTGTTACTTCTTTTAATGAACACTATATTCTATGGAAGCTTGACTTTCAAATGAATGGGTCTTCCATGGGTTGTTGTTCTATATGATTCATGGGTTTCATCTTCTGAAGAATAAAATAATAATAATAATAATAACTAATAATAATAATAATAATAATAATAATAATAATGAATAATAATAGACAAAAGAACTAGCCAGCGATGACACATGGCAATGGCTACAGAGGGGAGAGCTAAAGAAGGAAACTGAAGGAATGATAACAGCGGCACAAGATCAGGCCCTAAGAACCAGATATGTTCAAGGAACGATAGATGGAAATAACATCTCTCCCATATGTAGGAACTACAATACGAAAAATGAAACCATAAACCACATAGCAAGCGAATGCCCGGCACTTGCACAGAACCAGTACTAAAAGAGGCATGATTCAGTGGCAAAAGCCCTCCACCGGAGCCTGTGCAAGAAACATCAGCTACCCTGCAGTAATAAGTGGTACGAGCACCAACCTAAAGGAATTATAGAAAACGATCAGGCAAAGATTCTCTGAGACTATGGTATCAGAACAGATGGGGTGATACGTGCAAATAGACCAAACGTGACGTAGATTGACAAAATCAAGAAGAAAGTATCACTAATTGATGTCGCAATACCATGGGACACCAGAGGTGAAGAGAAAGAGAGGGAAAAAATGGATAAGTATCAAGATCTGAAAATAGAAATAAGAAGGATATGGGATATGCCAGTAGAAATTGTACCCATAATCTTAGGAACACTATGAACGATCCCAAGATCCCTGAAAAGGAATCTAGAAAAACTAGAGGCCGAGTTAAGAAAAGAGATGGACTCCTAAGGAGGTAAGATGCAACCCGGAACCCCACACTATAAATACCACCCAGTCGAATTGGAGGACTGTGATAGGGAAAAAAAAAAAAAAAAAAAAAAAAAATATTACATGGGATAAAATAATACATATGCACATGTGAGGTTCACACGAATGCTTTTCGTCTAAGTAGTCATGTAGCAGAAGTCATCTCAATGAATCTCTTGTTATTTTGGCAAACAGCACCGTTCAGGTTTTAGGGAAATTAGTCAAACGTCATCCTTACGTGGCCTGTTTGAGAGCTGACGAAATGGTCCCATCCCCATATATCTGGCAGGGAACATAGACACCGAAGCTTTTAATGGCCAATAAATTCAATCTGAACTACTATATGCAGTTTATTGCTCTATAAACAGCTTGTTGATCAGCCAAGGGCGGAGAGTCGTTGTTATGCGTTTTGCTTAGAGAGAAATCATTATTATTTATTAAATTACAATGAGAATGAAGACTCATAAAGAGATGAATAAATATATGTTTATGTTAAACAAATGAATATTATTTCCGTTGAATAAATGATGCTAATTATGACGAAAGAAAAACGCGCAAGTGGGAAGGAGAGAAATCTTGCCAAGCGACCAGAAATGAGGTTGACACGGATTAATTTCTACCAGAAATGATCTTTTTCTCTTAAGGGAAACAGTCTTCAATCCTTCAGATAATTTACTTAATAACCGAATATCAGTCGAAGAAAGGAAATAAAAATG
>NC_061109.1:64537380-64539880 GCF_015104395.2 Macrobrachium nipponense
GTGGTTCGAGTCTTCCTTTTAGAAGTAAATCGGAACTTGTAAGAAAATCTTCGCCGCATGAGATGAGGTCCGAGATTTGTAGGAAACATGTCTGAGGAAATTCCAAATCGGAAAATGTCTAACGTTAGATACATTACTTATCCCTGCGAGTTCTCTAAGTCTAATCATGTAACGGGACCATATATTTCTGCAATGAAATGCCGAAAACTGAAATATAAGGATATCAGAGACTATTGCAAACGCCTACCACGAAATGAGAATGTAGTTTTCATATTATTTTTTTTATCATTGCATAACACATCTGTTTTCATTACTGCGTACGTTATTGTTGAACAGTTACGAAGGACAGATAAAAAAATATCTCGATAAAAGCCGAGAAACAGCCTCGGAAGAAACGTGTTCGCTTAGAAATGATTCTTATTATTATTCAGATGAACCTTATTCATATGGATGAAGCCCACCAAAGGGGACACTCACTTGACATTTAAGTTTCCAAAGAATATGGAGTTCCTTAGAAAGAAGTAACAGAAGGTAATTGGAAATACAGAAGAAAGGAAGAGGACAATTCCACGATAATCATACTCTCTGATAAGTCTTCTGCAATCGGAATACCTGTTTCCGTGCAAACCGACCCATTCTCACCGAACGTGACCTGGCATGGAGCCTTTGGCTGAGAGCACTCGTCAGGAGCAAACGATTAGTGATATTTCGTTCCAGAAATGTAGTTTTAATACTTATTCTCTGTTCCAGTGCTTTAGGCACTCGCTGTGAATGAGACGGAGGTTGAAAGTAATGGTTTGTCGAAAATATTTTTTTTGTTATTTTCTTGTTAAAGCATGACGTTGAATGAATGGACGATACATATTTTAAATTTACAACATTTGAAAGTTTAAAAACTTAATTTTTTTTTTATAATTTAAAACTATTGATTGATATATCCACCATTGGCATATTATTGACGGTCAAGTTGAATATAAATATGATAACGAAAATTTTCTTTCAAAAACAAGTGTTTGTTCATTCATATAGAATACAATTTATTGGTCTTGTGAAATTCTTTAAATCTGGGCAACAATCATGAATTTGGATTTCTTATAGGTTTGAACGCTAGAAGAGAGAGCGAGAGAGAGAGAGAGAGAGAGAGGAGAGAGAGAGAGAGAGAGAGAGAGAGAGATAAAATCTGCGAATATATTTACCTGGGTAGGCTGAGGGCATTCAAGTTCCTACTTTTAATCGTATTGGGGTATGAAACCTAGCTACCCATTGGTCACTGCCATCTGTTAATCTTTATTCTCTGCCTTCTTTTCCCGCAGCTACGAAAACAGTTAAGGAAAGAAAAACGAAGACGTACAAGAGTTAGCTCCACAGAAGTATCTGAAAGAGAAGTGAACTTTGAACGGAGAAGTTCGGATGAGAGACAAGGTTGTTGCAGTTAACGCAGAACTTCAACAATGGAAATACAAGGTAAGGTGGGAGTATGGTTATATATATATATATATATATATATATATATATATATATATATAGATATATATATATATATATATATATATATATATATATATATATAGTATGTAGATATATATATATATATATATATATATATATATATATATATATATATATATATATATATATATATATATATATATATATATATATATATATATATATATATATATATATATATATATATATACAAACACTCACCACTTACCTTGTATTTTCCACTGTTGAAGGTCTGCGTTAAGTGCAACAACTTTTTTCTCTCATCCGTCTGACTCACGAAGTCTGATTTATTGCATAGAGGTGTGCCAGAACAATTATAATAATAAATTGATAAATAGCCCCAGTTAAATAAATAATCAAGGCCATGCAAAAATATTTGGCTTACCCAGTAGGCCAATAAAAATTTTCGTTGGGCAGCAACTGGTGGCTCAGATATCGTCTATTTGTTTATTTATTTATTTATTACCATTTTTGTTAGTATTATTCCCATCTTAGAATAGAATTTCACTCTCAGGTCAGATCTTAGTTTCGAAGAAGAAACATCCACCAGATTGGGTAAGACTTGACACAGGGTACACTAATTAGATTGTTTGTAGTTGTAATTAAAATAATAATTACCTGGCACAGGGTATGCCAAATAGATTGATTCTAGTTGTAATTAGAATAATACTCACCTGTCACAAGGTATTCCAAATAAATTGTCTTTAATTGTTATTAGAATACTTACCTGGTAGAGGGCATTCCAAATAAATTGCTTCTAGCTGTAATTAGAAGCATACTTACCTGGCAAAGGGTACACCAAATACTCGTAGATTGCCTCTAGTTGTAATTAGAATGATACTTACCTGGCACAGGGTATTCCAAATAGTTGCTTCTATTTGTAATTAGAAGCATACTTGCCTGACACATGGTACGCCAAATAGATTGTTTGTCTTTGTATTTAGAATAATACTTACCTGGCACTGGGTACACCAAATACATTACTTATAAT
>NC_061109.1:64544880-64552380 GCF_015104395.2 Macrobrachium nipponense
AAGAGAAAGAGGCATATCCAATGTGATGATCAGTTGGTGTTTTTTGTTGTTATCTCTTCTTTCCTTCAACCTGCATCGAGTTTGGTGGTTGAACCACACGAACATTAGTAAGAGAATGGTGCCTCGGATTATCTCTAGTCCTTTTGACCGACTCCAATTCCTTGTTTCATGGGCAATGGTGGATTTAGTGATCTCCCTTTTGTACAGGCAAACAAATTTTACTTTCCCTGTGACATTTGACCTTCGACAAGGGAATTCCGAACTGGCCATCATCAATGAAAGAAGGAACTGCAATCTTTCAAAAGAACTTGTTTCAATTCCCGACCCTAATACCAAGTGCATCAAATTCATCATGGGTGGGAGGTAATGGGAGCAGTAAACAAAAACAACCGATCATTTCATTCAATATCAACTACGGTGTCATCGTACAAATTTCTGTATCCGCCAGTTATATGTATCTTAGTCAAACCAAAATGACCATGGACATGCAGTACGTTTTAGACACTGCAACTTTTCACGGATTTGTTTCATAAAACTTTGACCTAAGCTTGGATGTCGTGTAGATGCTGCAACACGCCGCCACACCTTTCCATGCTAGGTTCTGGTATCTAACCGTGAAGACGTAAAATCAACTGAAATCTGAAGAATTGAAATCATTTAGTAAACTGCTTTGATAAAATGGTAGGGTGAAGATAATCTAGTTTCTAATCACCTAAATAAATCATACTAACTCCCTATGTCTACCCCAGACTCAACGATGAAAATAAATGAAACAGTGCGATTAAAAAAAAAAAAAAAACTCTGCCTTGTCCTGGAACGGCCTCTTACTTCTGGACAGCCCGGGGGAGGGATAAGTAGGATTTTATGACCGGATTAGAGAACCCCGAATTGTGGAATGCAGATTATCTGTAGTCAGATTCTAAGTCAGGGAGAAGTTTGGAAACGTAGCTAATGACACCCATATTGTGTACAGTGTTTCTGTGTGCAATATAAGTCAAATTATATACATGTTAGAGTTCTCTAACACTATATTTTATTGTTAGGTTCGAATTTCTGTATATGAAAGGAGGGTAAAGTAGAATACAAAGAAATCAGTTCTCTCTCTCTCTCTCTCTCTCTCTCTCTCTCTCTCTCTCTCTCTCTCTCTCTCTCTCTCTCTTCTTTTACACGACTTATACTAGAGGGTAATTTGATTAAGAATATGGTGTTAGAGATAAATTTCATCATCTGTTTTTATAGATTTTCCTTTAATGATGTAATGAAACTGCCACCGTTGTCCATATACGAAATCTTAAGTCCAGAAATTACAGGCAACCCATTCAGAATCATTACATATATTCATACTTTAGAATATGGTACTTGTGCATTGTTTCATGAATGAAAGTTTGTGCGTTCTACATCTAACCTCTTGTTCTATAACGTTCCAGTACATTTTTTTTATGTTTTAGTGGGGAAAATATCAATAAATTACAATTACGTACTTATCATTTTTCATTTGCGCTAGAGCTGGAAAAGAAAAACAGAAGAAAACAACTCACGACTGATGCTAAGTTGGCTTAAAAAGGATTATAGCCCTTTTACCTCAAGCGTTGAAAGACCACAATTCAATGTAAATGAACGACCAGACAGCAGCGTGTTGTCTCGCTACATAGCGACTCTGCCAAGTGATTGGCGAATTCCCTTATTAGATATAGAAAATCAGGAAAATTATGATCAAAGGGGTTCGAGAGGAAGTGTTTTTGTTTGGATAAGGTCGACAACACTTCCTCGGACCCAGAGAGAATAAATTATAGAGGATTTACCTTGAAAGAAAAGCAGGAAAAATCAATTGTATACTAAACGTACTAAACGTCACATTCAAAACATCTGCTCCCCGTATATATACGTACTAAACGGCTAAGATAGCGTTGGCGTGCTACATATATATACGTACTAAACGGTTAAAGGGTAAGGGACTTAGAAATTTTTCACTCAGTAGGTTAGGTTAGGTTAGGTTAGGTTGGGTTAGGTTAGGTACTTAGAATTTTTCTCACTCATATTTATATTTATTTGAAATGCTGGTTTTTTCATCTGTAGAGCATATTTTGAGCCAAAATGCGGGTTGGGTATTTTTAAGGGGTGGGTTAGGCTAGGCTAGGTTATGTGAAATGGTGGTTTTATTACTGTAGAGTATATCTTGAGCCAAAATGGATTTGGGTATTTTCAAGGGGCTGTGAAATGGTGGTTCTTTTCATCTGCAGAGTATATCTTGAGCCAAAATGGGGTTGGGTATTTTAAACGGGTCGAGCGAAACCATGGTTTTCCTCTCCATAGAGTTCTTCATGAGCAGGTTTAGTGTTCTTTTCTGAACTAGAGCGAAATGTTTGGTGGTTTTCCCGTGGAGTCGTTAATGGTCAACGTGCATGAGGTTAAATAAAGGCAAGCTTATGGTGTTTATCTCCTGTGAGCCGAATTTGGAGACGAGTATTGATTTTGAGCTGAAATGGGGTCTTTTTCCCTATTTATGAGTAATACGAAGACAATATTAACCCAAGTTTTCTGACCTATATTTTTTCTGTAGTCGTTGCTATGTTACTTTTTGAATGTAATTAACTTGAAAATTCCTTAAAACGACAGTCAAAAATTCTCAGTGTAATATAAAGATAAAAAAGTGAGAATAAGAAAATTCAATCAGGTGATCTAATTCGAGGCATAAAAATCTGATATTTGATATCATTTTCAAGGATGTACTACTATGTTACAGAAGGAGAACTTTCACGGACTTTTAAAAATTTTGCAAAAACATACAAATAAACAGCCCAGGAAAGGGTTCAATAATTGCAATATTTCTCCGTTTCAGTGATTACAGCTTATTTGGACCTAATTTTCAATATCCGGCAACATTGCAGCATATTACATGTTGCTAAAAGAGTGTGGTTAAGGAATCCCATCTTTGATGATATTCTATTCTCGTGAATAATTCCTTCTACCTTATATAACACCTACTTCCCTTGTATTCATATATTATAAGGCTATTGTAGCAAGCGATGCTCTTGTATTACGGTATTTACTGGTATTTGGAATGCCTTCCCAAATAATTAAACACGAACGTGTTGACAGAATGAAAGTAGAACAGTGTCAAATAAATAACTGATGACAATAAGAACGATTGATATCTGAAGCTGAAATGCATTGATGGTTCTGAGTTGATAATTCATATAGGTATGAATTACCAGTTATGTAAGTCCCTCAGGGCACTTGATAATTATGCATGCAACGTAAACAAGATGGAAAAGACAATAGAAACCTTACATATTTGTTGTCACCAGAACAGCTCGGTCGTTCAATAAGAACCAACCCTCAGGTAATTTTTCTATTTGCAATCAACAGCCGACGTATTCTTTTCTCCAGGATACTTTCCCTTTCCCTCTCAGCTTTCTATTCGCCAAGCAAAGGAAGAAAACCAGATAACAATTTAGCGTAAAGCAACAGCGGATTACCCTGGTTGTAAAAATGAAACTGAATAAAGAAACCATAATTGGAAAGGACAAGGGAAAGCATTGGAAAGCAGGCGCCGTGACAACATTGGAGAAAAGTTATCGAGGCAATTTTCAGGAGAAATTTGTTGCGTGATCTGAAATTTTCACTTGCTCTTGAGTAAAGAAACTGTCTCTGTCTCTTGAATAAAAACATTGTCTCCTCAAACTTACTGCTAGTTCAGCAGCAATTTCCTTTGTAATATAATTTCTCTCGAGTTTCATGTTTAAAGGGTCAAGGAACTTACAGCTGGGAGATTCAGAACTTAAAAATGCATAATTGCAGTCCTAGGTGTATTTATTTCTTATTCGCGTATGTAATTACACAGACAAACTCCCGCATTGCGCTCTCTCACACGCACACACACGCACACAGTTTGTGTGCACAAGAACATACTGTTTCTATGTCTGTCTGTCTGTCTGTCGTCTGTCTGTCTGTCTGTCAGTTTGTCTGCCTGTCTCTCCTACAGGAAGAGTAGTGGTACCCAGGGGTAAATTGCCGCAACTACTACAACATTTTCGAAACCTGGAAAAGACGAATGGGCCAAAACAGAGAAAATTCTATTTGGTCCGCTTTCTTACACTCCACACAAGGCTCTGAAACTAATATTGTCTCCATAAATCTACTTACTTCTTTTTTGTTGTTTGTGCGTGTTAGCGCCTGTTTTTTGTCTCTCCATGGAGGAAAAAACTCATCCATCATGCTTGGAAATGAAGAAAGATGTGAAACATGTGATGAAATTCAGTTGGCTCTCCAGTATCCTCGTTTGCGTAGACGGAGCAAATGACTTCCCTCAGAGACCTAACTTGGCGTTCCTAAATGTCTCTCTCTCGTCCCCGACTAGACAACATAGAACTGCAGGCGTAATAATTTATCGCTGAAGCAAAACGAACACTTCTGAATATGACAAATCTTACGTTCACCTCTTCTTAAGTACACTGACTAAACGAACACAACCAACGTTTATAATCGTGAATTAATCATCGCCGAGCTATGAAGAGCCATCGCCGAACTTAACAATAAGCATCGGCATTTTTCAGGTTTGTCAACAAAAGTCGTCGTTTAAAACTTATGAAAGCCTATTGGTCATAACTTCCTTAACATGCTAATATTTACCTATTCGTTTATATCCCATTACCTTCTGTTGCTCTTTTCGAATGAGTGCCATAATCTTTGGAAGCTTGAATTTCAAGTCAATGGCCCCTGTGGGGTGTCCCATATGAAGAGTTCATCATCTGAATAATAATAATAATAATAATAATAATAATAATAATAATAATAATAATAATAATAATAATAATAATAATAATAATAATAATAATTTAGGGGACTAAACAACACAATAGAAGATGTAAAACAGAGATGTAAGGCCAAAGCACATAAGATCCAACGATACATGAACAGGAATAAGGGATACCAACAGAACAAACTATTCGGAACCAACCAGAAAAGATATACAGCCAACTAAGAGGGGAAGACAACCACCAAGAAATTCATGAAGCCGAACCAAGTAAGAGACTTGGAAAACATATGGAGCAATCCGGTATCACACAACAAACATACAACATGGCTCCAGGAAGTCAAGGCAGAAGAAGCAGGGAGAATAAAACAAAGATTCTCTGATATCACATCAAACACAGTCAGACACCAACTAAATAAAATGCCCAACTGGAAAGCCCCAGGTCCCGATGAAGTCCATGGATACTGGCTCAAAAACTTTAATGCCCTACACCCAAGAATAGTAGAACAACTCCAGCATTGTATCACAAACCACCATGCGCCCAAATGGATGACCACAAGAAGAATATCCTTAGTCCAAAAGGCAAGAGTAAGGGAAATATAGCCAGTAACTACAGGCCTTTCACCTGCCTACCAATAATGTAGAAGTTACTAACAGGTATCATCAGCGAAAGTCTTTACAACTACCTACAGGATACAAACATCATCCCCCACCAACATAAAAGCTGCAGAAGGAAGTTTAGGGGCACAAAAGACCAGCTCCTGATAGACAAAATGGTAATGAAGAACAGTAAGAGAAGGAAAACCAACCTAACTATGGCATGCATAGACTATAAGAAAGCCTTCGACATGATACCACACATATGGCTAAATAGAATACCTGAAAAATTATAGGGTGCAGGAGGAAAAACACCATCAGCTTCCTTCAAAAATTTACAATGCGCCAAAGGGAATACAATAATTACAAGCTCTGGAATAAGACTAGCTGAGGTTAATATTAGGAGAGGGATCTTCCCGGGAGACTCACTGTCCCCACTACTCTTCGTAGTAGCCATGATTCCCATGACAAAAGTACTGCAGAAGATGGATGCTGGGTACCAACTCAAGAAAAGAGGCAACTGAATTAACTTTCTGATGTTCATGGACGACATCAAGCTGTATGGTAAGAGCATCAAGGAAATAGATACCCTAATCCAGACTATAAGGATTGTATCTGGGGACATCAGGATGGAGTTTGGAATAGAAAAATGTGCCTTAGTCAACATACAAAAGGGCAAAGCAACAATGACTAAAGGGATAAAGCTACCAGATGGGAGCAACATCAAACACATAGATGAGACTGGATACAAATACCTGGGAATAATGGAAGGACGGGATATAAAACATCAAGAGATGAAGGACACGATCAGGAAAGAATATATGCAGAGACTCAAGGCGATATTCGATTCAAAACTCAATGCTGGAAATATGATAAAAGCCGTAAACACATGGGTAGTGCCAGTAATCAGATACAGTGCAGGAATAGTCTAATAGACGAAGGCAGAACTCCACAACATAGACCAGAAAACTAGGAAACATATGACAATACACAAACCACTACACCCAAGAGCAAATACGGACAGACTATACATAACACAAAAGGAAGGAGGGAGAGGGTTACTAAGCATAGAGGACTGCGTCAAAATCGAGAAAAGAGCACTGGGGCAATATATGAAGACCAGTGAAGACGAGTGGCTCAGGAGTGCATGGGAAAAAGGAGTGATAAAAGTAGACGAAGACCCAGAAATATACAGAGACAGGAGAATGACAAACAGAACAGAGGAATGACACAACAAACCAATGCACGGACAATAAATGAGACAGACTAAAGAACTGGCCAGCGATGACACATGGCAATGGTTACGGAGGGGAGAGCTCAAGAAGGAAACTAAAGGAATGATAACAGCGGCACAAGATCAGGCCCTAAGAACCAGATATATCCAAAGAACGATAGATGGAAATAACATCTCTCCCATATGTAGGAAGTGCAATACGAAAAATGAAACCATAAACCATATAGCAAGCGAATGTCCGGCACTTGCACAGAACCAGTACAAAAAGAGGCATGATTCAGTGGCAAAAGCCCTCCACTGGAGCCTGTGCAAGAAACACCAGCTATCTTGCAGTAATAAGTGGTACGAGCACCAACCTGAAGGAGTGATAGAAAGCGATCAGGCAAAGATCCTCTGGTACTATGGTATCAGAACAGATAGGGTGATACATGCAAATAAACCAGACGTGACGTTGATTGACAAAATCTAGAATATAGTATCACTCATTGATGTCGCAATACCATGGGACACCAGAGTTGAAGAGAAAGAAAGGGAAAAAATGGATAAGTATCAAGACCTGAAAATAGAAATAAGAAGGATATGGGATATGCCAGTGGAAATTGTACCCATAATCATAGGAACACTAGGCACGATCCCAAGATCCCTGAAAAGGAATCTCGAAAAACTAGAGGCTGAAGTAGCTCCAGGACTCATGCAGAAGAGTGTGATCCTAGAAACGGCGCACATAGTAAGAAGAGTGATGGAGTCCTAAGGAGGCAGGATGCAACCCGGAACCCCACACTATAGATACCACCCAGTCGAATTGGAGGACTGTGATAAAAGAAAAAAAATAATAATAATAATAATAAAAATATCGACATCAAGGTCACCACAACAGAGTGAACTTCAACAAAATATTTCAGAGCACTGGCAA
>NC_061109.1:64564880-64567380 GCF_015104395.2 Macrobrachium nipponense
ATATATATATATATATATATATATATATATATATATATATATATATATATGTATAACAGAATCACGAAAGTTAGGAACGTGATAAATCCATAAAGCTAAGCCAGCATAAATACTCTGTAAAAACTGGGCAAAAATCTAATGCATTATTTATTCATTTAAGTGAAAACAACCACGAATTAATTGGATTGACAGTTCGTAATTGCACGGTCAAGAGATGTCTTATCACGAAATCTTTTTAGAATCTGCTTTAATACAACTTACTTTTCATTGTAATTTTCAATGTTAGTCGTGGCCTTTTTCATTTAGACCCTTGTATCTGTAACATGTTTAAGAATGACCTCAAATATATAATTACTGACTTAAAAATAAAAATCAGTTTGCCTTAGAGTTATTAAAAAAAAAAAAAAAAAAAAAAAAAAAAATTTATTGTACTGTATGTCTCGTTTTTTGTGATATGGTTTTGTCTACCAGGTTCCGTATAGCTGTCACCTATAATCCTTTAATTGTCTGGAGATTGTATCTGAGATGATTGTCTTAAACCTTTAATTGCACCCTTTGTTTATGCTTGTTTGGGAAGGTTTCTTATCTTCCAGGTGTGTCGGATTCTAGGCACTAATCCTTTTATAATCCCATCTGTCAGTTATACGAACCTTCTTGTATTGTCTTTTCTCGTATTTTTGTCAGTAGCTGCTTCAGTAAAGGCTTTTCAGCCGAAAGATCTCGCAGACTCCTTCGTTTATTTTTCCTTCGTGGCATTTATCTTTATATATATATATATATATATATATATATATATATATATATATATATATATATATGTGTGTGTATGTGTGTGTGTGTGTATATATATATATATATATATATATGTGTGTGTATGTGTGTGTGTGTATATATAATGTATATATATATATATATATATATATATATATATATATATATATATATGTATAGTGTATATATGTATATATATATATATATATATATATATATATATATATATATATATATATATCTATCTATATATATATATATATATATATATATATATCTATATATATATATATATATATATATATGCGAATTTTTGTATGTTTGTTTGTACATTTGTGCACTAAAGATATCTGAACTACTTGACAGATCTAGACAAAATTTGGCACCGGCCATAATTTGCCCCAACTTATATCATACCCCACCCCAATCCCATTATCAAATCCTCTCCCCCCTTCCCTTTATAATTTATGTGGCAAATAAACTCCATGTTTTTATGATACATTATTTCCTGTACTGGAGACCATAGAAATATACTAATCAAAAGGCTTTTTAGTCACAAAACTAATATCTGGATAAAAGGGACAGCCAGCACAGTAATATCTGATAAAAGAGACAGTCACCACAATGATATTAATAGTTGGATTAAAATGGCAGACAATGTAGTATTACCTGGTTAAAGACACACAGCACAGATATAACTGGTTGAAGGGGACAGAATGCATAGTAACACCTAAATAAAAAGACAGTCACCGCAGTAATACCTGGTTAAATATAAGAGAGAGCACAGTAATACCTGGTTAAAGGTGCAGACAGCACAGTAATACCTTGATAGAATAGACAGACCGCACAGTAATGCCTGGATGAAAGGAACAGCCATCACAGTAATAACTACATAAAAAACAGGCATCAGAGTAATACTAGGATAAACGGGAAAGAAAGAGTAGTAATATCTGGATAAAATGGACAGTCGGTACATTAATAGGTGGGTAAAAAAGACAGTCAACACAGTATTACATTAATAAAAGAGACAGAAAGCAGAGTAATGCCTGGATGAAATGGACAGTCATCACAGTAATACGTGGATAAAACTGACAGTCATAACAGGAATTCCTGGATGAAAGAGACAGTCAGCAAAGTAAAACCTAGATAAAAGGGACCGTCATCACAATAATACTTGGATAAAAGGGACAGATAGAACAGTAATACCTGCATATAAGGGACAGGCAGCATAATCTATAAGGACCGGTAAAAAAAGGGGACAGAACAACATAAGTAATACCAAAGGAAATAAAGGACAGACAGCAGTAAAAGGAAAAAGCAGGGGAATTCTCCAAAAACCCAAAAGCCTGGGCAGGGAAGAATACGCAGGAGGCTTTTGAAACTTTCATCTGACTTCCTTTACGTGCCTATTTCGCCGAAGTTATACTACACAGACACGCAAATATAATACGCAAACAGGCACACACGTAGACAAGCACACGTACACACGCACACACTTACATACAATATTTCATTACATATATATATATATATATATATATATATATATATATATATATATATATATATATATATGTATATATATATATATATATATATATATATATATATATATATATATATATATATATATATATAAATATATATATATATATATATATATATATATATATATATATATATATATATATCTATATATATATATATATATATATATATATATATATAT